>NC_061825.1:6291966-6294466 GCF_019202785.1 Penaeus chinensis
GGCAAACACGCGAACACACTAATACACACACTAGCCCACATTAACACACCCATACTAACACAGACACACAGACACACACACACACAAACACACATACACACACACACACATACACACACACACACACACACACACACACACACACACACACACACACACACACACACACACACACACACACGCGCGCGCACACACACACACACGCACACACACACCGCCTACCACGCTTCCATGCCAACTCGAGGGTGAGCAGAATAGAGCTGTGAAGATTCCCCCCCTCCCCCCCTTCTCAACCTTCTCGACCCCGTACTACAATAGCCACGATAATGGCCCCATAGGATTGAACCCTCTCACCGTCCTCTCTCTCTCTCTCTCCTACATGAGTCCCTGGCCTCGCGATTTGCTGCCCCCTTTCTGCTGCTATTTCTTGACCTCTGCTGATGCTGGTTGACCCCTCCTGGACTCCTCCTGGATCCTGCTGCTTAAACTCTGACCTCTTGTGACCTCTTCTAAGCTTTGTTGTCCTCTCTTGACCTCTTCTGACTTCTACTGGCTCTTCGTGGCTGTTCTTGTTCATTTCTAACCTCTGCTACCCCCCTCTATCTCTTCCTGTTCCTTGCTGCCCCCTCCTGACTCCTCCTAACCTTACCTAGACCCTTGCTGTCTTCTAATACTCTCCTGCTGTCTCTCTTACCCCCCTGCTGCCCCCTCCCACCCTCCTGCTGCCCCTACTACCCCCCTGTTACCTCCTCCTGACCCTTTCCTTGCCCCTCCTCCTCCGTCTTGCCCTCTCCTCTCTTCTATCCTCTCCTACCCGCTTCTGCTCCCTCCTACCCATTCCTGGCCTCTCCTACCCTTTCCTACTTACTTCTGCCCACCCCTACTCTCCCCCGCTGCTCCCGCCCCGCCCATTCACGCCCACACAGAGGGAGCCACGACGCGAATATGGTTCGTGCCACCAGCAACTGATCTAATATTCATCGTCTAATCAATAGTGTCAAGATCCCCTGACATTGTAATGTAAATTGGCAATTATAGCAATTATATTCCGGTCAATTAGGTTATGATTCTATTTCACTTATAATTACGTTTTTTTATCTCTTAATCTTGGTTGACTTTTCATCTCATGCTTATGTGTTTCTTTCGATTCTATGTGTAATTTTCACACACACACACAGACACACACACACACACACACACACACACACACACACACACACACACAAACACACACACACACACACACACAAATACACACAACGTATGTATACATATGTGTGTGTGTGTTCCTCTCTCCTGCTGGAACTAAAACAGTCTCGAAAACACATAAAGAAAAAATTACGACTTGGGCCTCTTTTCTAGTGAGGGGAGAATGAGGAAGAGGAAAAAGAGGAGGAGGAAGGGATGAAGACGAAGGGGATCAGGAAGTGGTAGAGGAGGAGGAGGAGGAGGAGAGGGGGGAAGTAAGGGAGGGTAGAGGAAGAAGAAAATGAGGAGGAGGAGAGAGAGGAAAGGAAAGAGGGAAGAGAAAGAAGAAGGAAGAGGAGGAGAAGGGAACGGAAGAAGAATAGGAGGAGGCGGATGAAGAAGAGGAGGCAGAAGGAGGAGGGGGAGGAGGAGGCGGAAGAATAAGAAATGGAGGAAGAGGAGAAGGAGACGGAAGATGGAGAAGAGGAGGCAGAAGGAGCAGGAGGAGGAGGCAGAAGAATAAGAAATGGAGGAAGAGGAAAAGGAGACGGAAGAAGGAGAGGAGGAGTAGAAGGAAACTAAAAACAAAACAAAAAGAATAAGAGAAGGAGGTGGAGGAGGACCCGATGCAATCTACTGCCTCGGTCACAGTAGCCATGATGATGTCTCAATTCTGTCAACACTGACGTTATCAGGCGCCCGGGATTAAGTTTACGGCTCGGTGATGTTTGTTGACGAAACACTGTTCGAGGTTCTCCATTGTCGACAGATAACCTCTGTATGTGTGTTCCTACGAACTAGGATGGAGGGTTCGGTAAGTTAGCTAGGAGATGAAATTTCAATATATATATGGGTGTGTGGGGAGGGGGGGGGGGGATCTACGGAAGTTCTCTCCCGTTTGAGAAGCAAAAGTAGTAGGTATTAAGTTGTTTACATGTTCGTCTCCCATATGAGAAACAGAGACAGAGACAGATGAATAGATAGATAGTTATTTCCTTTCTGGCAAGATAAATTATAATACTAGGCATTAAATTGTTTACATGTTTTCTCATTTACACGAAGAATGAAAATACTAGACTTGAAGTTTATATATTTCATTCCCACATGAGAAAAAACAAAAAAACAAACTCGACGTTTAAATATCTACGTAATTTGTCCCTCACGTGAGAAACAAGGTATCTACACACTTTCTCCCTCCCACTATAAACTAAATTTCTAGAAATTCCTACTACTTCCCCTCTCACACAAGAAAAACGAAAACACTGGGCAATAAAATGCCAACACACTTCCTCTCCCACATGCGAGATGAAAG
>NC_061825.1:6299466-6301966 GCF_019202785.1 Penaeus chinensis
CCCTTCCCCCTCCCCCTACCTCCCCCCGTCTCCCTTCCCCCTTTTCCCCTCCCCACCACCCACCTCCATCCTCCCTTTTCCCCTCCCTCCCTCCCCTCCCCCCCTCCCCCCTTTTCCCCTCCCCCCCCTTCACCCGCCCCGCCCATGCCCACTCACAACACAGCATCATGTGCGACGTGCGAATCACTCCGGGTGCGGGCGAGGCGCTCTCGGGGAATAGGCCTCGAGCTCCCGTAGGCCTAGGAGGCGGGGGTCTTAGGTGCTAAAGTTGTTACGGGAGAGGACATCAAGAGCCCCGGGTTGCATAGGCCATAAAGTGAGAGAGGGAAGCGCGCGTGATGAAACTGATCAGAGTTTTTTTGAGTTTTAACGAAAAAAAAAAGAAAGAAAAAAAAATCTGCAAAATTTATATATAACTTCGTACTTATGCATTTAATTACTTGTTTGTATTTATGCATGCGTATGTGTACTGTATGTATTCGGATCTATATCTGTCTATCAGTATATCACCTGTCTATCCTTATATCACCTGTCTATTCTTATTATTGCTATGTGTGTATGTATTCACATTGATAGACATACAGGCAGACAGATAGATAGATAGATCGATAAATAGATAGATCGATAAATAGATAGATCGATAAATAGATAGATAGATAGATATATAGATAAATAAATACATAGATAGGTAAATAGATAGATAGATAAATAGATAGATAGATAGATGTAGATATAAATGCATACATACATGCGTGTGTGTGTGTGTGTATGTGTGTGTGTGTGTATGTGTGTGTGTGTGTATGTTTATGTATCTCTGTGTGTGAGGATGATAACAACAACAACCACAACAATGAAAACCAACAAAAAAATACCATAAAACAAAAACAAAAACAAAATCCACGACCACAGCAGCGTAAGCGCCCAAAGACCTCGGGAGGGTGATGATGAGCTCACTTCCTATCTCCTGATTAATCGAAAACTTCCATTTAGGGGAAAGGAGGCTGTTCGAGGGGGGGAGTGTTCGAGGGGGAGAGTGTTCGAGGGGGAGAGTGTTCGAGGGGGAGAGTGTTCGAGGGGGAGAGTGTTCGAGGGGGAGAGTGTTCGAGGGGGAGAGTGTTCGAGGGGGAGAGTGTTCGAGGGGGAGAGTGTTCGAGGGGGAGAGTGTTCGAGGGGGAGAGTGTTCGAGGGGGAGAGTGTTCGAGGGAGAGAGTGTTCGAGGGGGAGAGTGTTCGAGGGGGAGAGTGTTCGTGAGGGCGAGATCACCCCTCCTGGCCCTGGCGGAGAGGAAGGCGAGGGCGCGGCTGTTCGCTATGGCCCTCTCTCTCTCTCGGTTTGTTTGTATATTTTTTTCTTTAAGGGTTTGTGATGAGGAGGAGGATAGTGATATTACAAATGAGGGTGATATTGATGGTGATAATAGTATTATTGATGATTATGATGATAATGATAATAATAATGTTACTGATGATGATGATGATGATGATAATGATAATGATAATGATAATGATAATACTAATATTACTAATGATGATGATGATGATGATGATTATAATGATGAAAATATTAATAACAACAACAATACTAACGATAATGATAATAATAATAATAAAAATGGGGGGGGGGGGAGGTGAAGGACTATAACTTATATAGATGAGTTTAAGAAGAAAGAAAACAAGATAACAAGAAAGATATTACTATTACAGAAAGAACAAACACGAAAATGATAATGACAAAAATCTACAAAGGCATTAGCAAAATAATATTTTTCCTCGACTTTTTATACCATATACTATTTATCCTCAACAGAAAAAAGGTTGTCTTCATATTCTGGTATGAAAAAAAGAAGTCAATAGTTTCAGAAAGTGAGGGTAAAATTGATGTTTAAGGAGAATTACATTATAAAAATATCGATTTGAGATTTTTTTTTTTTTTTTTCTTTTTTGGTGTCAAAATATAATATATCTTTGATCATGTCTTCAGAAGAGACGGAGTATGATTGATGCTTCTTAAAGAAAAATAATAATAATAATCATGCTAATATACGTCGTTTAATTTCCTGAACTGTATTTCCTGAACTGTATGTTTGCTTTCAAGAAATGATTCTGTGTTTTCTTATGTGTGTTTCTCTATATTAGAGTGTTATAAAACTGAGACTTGACCTGCGGTTAATCTGTTATCAGAGCTCCACATGCAGTGATAGTAAGTGGTAGATAGTCCGTTTTCTATTGATTCTATTAATAAAAAATACTGTGATAATTACGAAACCGCTTTTGGATTTAGAACTTGGAATGGGAATGTAGATTATGAGGAATAGAATTCATCGTGACAGACAAAGAAAAGGGTTCTTAAAGCGTTTTGATTCAATCTTCATCAGGAATGCAAATGCCAGCTAGATTATGAAATCACATTAATTAATCAAGGATTGAAGATTCACCGATTGTCGTTCTATTGCTATTATCAATATATACACGATAGAAGAGTCAAGAGAAAAGGGGCTGAT
>NC_061825.1:6306966-6309466 GCF_019202785.1 Penaeus chinensis
TCTTTCACTTTCTTTCTCTCTTACTTGTTCTCTTTCTTTCTCTTTTTCTCTTACTCTTTCTTTTTCTGTCTTTCTCTTTCTTTCTCTTTCTTTCTCTTACTCTTTCTCTTTCTTTTTTTCCTTCTTTCTTTCTCTTTCTCTTTCTTTCTTTCCTTCCCTTTCTCTTTCATTGGTTGTACAATCATTATTATCGCATTGCATTATCTTTTCGAAGTCATTATTATTATTGTTGATATCATTATCACAACACCGCTTATAATTTGTACTTTCATGACCATTCCAATAATAAAAAGAATAGTAATACTAATAACTATTGTCATTATCATCATTATCATTAACATTATTGTCATTATCATCATTATCATTAACATTATTGTCATTATCATCATTATCATTAACATTGTCATTATCATCATTATCATTAACATTATTGTCATTATCATCATTATCATTAACATTATTGTCATTATCATCATTATCATTAACATTATTGTCATTATCATCATTATCATTAACATTATCATTATTATCATTATCATTAACATTATTGTCATTATCATCATTATCATTAACATTATTGTCATTATCATCATTATCATTAACATTATTGTCATTATCATCATTATCATTAACATTATTGTCATTATCATCATTATCATTAACATCATTGTCATTATCATCATTATCATTAACATTGTCATTATTATCATTATCATTAACATTATTGTCATTATCATCATTATCATTAACATTATTGTCATTATCATCATTATCATTAACATTGTCATTATTATCATTATCATTAACATTATTGTCATTATCATCATTATCATTAACATCATTGTCATTATCATCATTATCATTAACATTATTGTCATTATCATCATTATCATTAACATTATTGTCATTATCATCATTATCATTAACATTCATTGTATCATCATTATCATTAACACATGTCATATCATCATTATCATTACATCATTGTCATATCATCATTATCATTAACATCATTGTCATTATCATCATTAACATTAACATCATTGTCATTATCATCATTATCATTAACATCATTGTCATTATCATCATTATCATTAACATCATTGTCATTATCATCATTATCATTAACATCATTGTCATTATCATCATTATCATTAACATCATTGTCATTATCATCACTATCATTAACATCATTGTCATTATCATCATTATCATTAACATCATTGTCATTATCATCATTATCATTAACATCATTGTCATTATCATCATTATCATTAACATAATTGTCATTATCATCACTATCATTAACATCATTGTCATTATCATCACTATCATTAACATCATTGTCATTATCATCATTATCATTAACATCATTGTCATTATCATCATTATCATTAACATCATTGTCATTATCATCATTATCATTAACATCATTGTCATTATCATCATTATCATTAACATCATTGTCATTATCATCACTATCATTAACATCATTGTCATTATCATCACTATCATTAACATTATTGTCATTATCATCATTATCATTAACATCATTGTCATTATCATCACTATCATTAACATTATTGTCATTATCATCATTATCATTAACATCATTGTCATTATCATCATTATCATTAACATCATTGTCATTATCATCACTATCATTAACATCATTGTCATTATCATCACTATCATTAACATTATTGTCATTATCATCATTATCATTAACATCATTGTCATTATCATCATTATCATTAACATCATTGTCATTATCATCATTATCATTAACATCATTGTCATTATCATCATTATCATTAACATTGGCATTATCATCATTATCATTAACATTATTGTCATTATCATCATTATCATTAACATCATTGTCATTATCATCATTATCATTAACATTGTCATTATCATCATTATCATTAACATTATTGTCATTATCATCATTATCATTAACATTGTCATTATCATCATTATCATTAACATTATTGTCATTATCATCACTATCATTAACATCATTGTCATTATCATCACTATCATTAACATTATTGTCATTATCATCATTATCATTAACATCATTGTCATTATCATCACTATCATTAACATTATTGTCATTATCATCATTATCATTAACATCATTGTCATTATCATCATTATCATTAACATCATTGTCATTATCATCACTATCATTAACATCATTGTCATTATCATCACTATCATTAACATTATTGTCATTATCATCATTATCATTAACATCATTGTCATTATCATCATTATCATTAACATCATTGTCATTATCATCATTATCATTAACATCATTGTCATTATCATCATTATCATTAACATTGGCATTATCATCATTATCATTAACATTATTGTCATTATCATCATTATCATTAACATCATTGTCATTATCATCATTATCATTAACATTGTCATTATCATCATTATCATTAACATTATTGTCATTATCATCATTATCATTAACATTGTC
>NC_061825.1:6314466-6326966 GCF_019202785.1 Penaeus chinensis
CTCCCATCTCTCACTCTCCCCCCCTATCTCTCTCACTCTCCTCCCCCCTCCCAATCTCTCTCCTCCCCCCCCCCCCCCCCATCTTTCTCACTGATTTTGATAGTCATGTAATATTCATCAGGCAGGGCATTACTTCAAGGCTCTTTACTCGCTCTTGATTTGAAAGCAATTGCAAGGTCCGGATCTGCTTTCGTGGCAGTATCAATGACCCTCTTCGATGCCCCATTGCCGAAACGGACGATGGTGCCGCCTCCAACGATGGTGCCACAATACTGGCTAAATCAGCAGCGTCTTCCAGGCAAATGTGCCATTAAGGGAGATGGCGATGCCGTTACGTGGCACCGTGGGTATGGCGAGACTACGTCTTCGAGAGTGTGATGTGGCACCGGCGAGAATCCCGGGTGGGTCGTCTATGTAACTTTCTCTGTCTGGCTGTTTGTCTGTCTGTCTCTCTGTCTGTCTGCTTGTCTTTCTCTATCTCCATCTCTCCTTCCCCTCCCCCCCTCCCCTTTCTTCCTCTCCCTTCCCATCTCTCCCCCTCTCCCTCCCTCCCTCCCTCCCTTCCCATCTCTCCCCCTCTCCCTCCCTCCCTCCCTCCCTTCCCATCTCTCCCCCTCTCCCTCCCTCCCTCCCTCCCTTCCCATCTCTCCCCCTCTCCCTCCCTTCCTCTCTCCCTTCCCATCTCTCCCCCTCTCCCTCCCTCCCTCCCTCCCTTCCCATCTCTCCCCCTCTCCCTCCCTTCCTCCCTCCCTTCCCATCTCTCCCCCTCTCCCTCCCTCCCTCCCTCCCTCCCTTCCCATCTCTCCCCCTCTCCCTCCCTTCCTCCCTCCCTTCCCATCTCTCCCCCTCTCCCTCCCTTTCTCCCTCCCTTCCCATCTCTCCCCCTCTCCCTCCCTTCCTCCCTCCCTCCCCATCTCTCCCCCTCTCCCTCCCTCCCTCCCTCCCTCCCTTCCCATCTCTCCCCCTCTCCCTCCCTTTCTCCCTCCCTTCCCATCTCTCCCCCTCTCCCTCCCTTCCTCCCTCCCTTCCCATCTCTCCCCCTCTCCCTCCCTTTCTCTCCCTCCCTTCCCATCGCTCCCCCCCTCCCTCCCTCCCTCCCTCCCTTCCCATCTCTCCCCCTCTCCCTCCCTCCCTCCCTCCCTCCCTTCCCATCTCTCCCCCTCTCCCTCCCTTTCTCCCTCCCTTCCCATCTCTTCCCCTCTCCCTCCCTTCCTCCCTCCCTTCCCAGCTCTCCCCCTCTCCCTCCCTCCCTCCCTCCCTTCCCATCTCTCCCCCTCTCCCTCCCTCTCTCCCTCCCTCCCTCCTTCCCTCTACCTCTCTTTCCCCACGCCAGCAGTCAGTCATCCGTTACGCAAGTGATAAGTCCAGTCAAGTTACACAACATCATCGTAAAGAGAGATGTTAGCGGGGTAACGGCAGCTTTTGACGGCTAGTTCCGAAAACTCTGGTCTTTATTTACCACTTTTCTCGACCCTTTATGGCATCGCCCTGTCCGTTCTTTTATCTTCCTGCTTTCTTCGTGAGCTTCACGTCGCGATAAGAGGCAAGGATATCAGTAAAGTAAATCAGTAAAGTAAATAAGTAAAGTAAATAAGTAAAAGATTGTGTAAACAAAAGATAAAACTATATAACTAACGGGAAGAAATGTGTAAACAACTGAAGAACAATATATACAACAGGGAAAATATATAGACAGCAAGGTGTCTGTATAAACAACAACAGAAGTGTATTGACAACAGAAGATCTATTTAAACAGCAAAAGAACTATATCAACAACAGAAAAAAAACATATATATATATATATATATATATATATATATAAACAAAAAAATAAAAAATCTATGTAAGCAACAGAAGAAATATACAAACAACTGAAAAAGATCTATGTAAGCAACAGGAGAAATTTACAAACCACAGAAGAACTATGTAAATATCAGACGATTTACACAACAGAGGAACCAATACAAACAAACAACAAACGAAACACACAACAGCAGGACAGTATAAACAACAATACTAGCAGGCTTTTACCCTCTGAATAGTGAAGGCAAACACCCCCTTCCTCCATATTTCCTTTCTCTTCATCCTCGACCGGCGCGAGAGAGATCCCTCGCGTCGCCTCCAAGTCTCTCGTAATGATGATGAAACCCTCCTTCTCCCCTCACTCTCTTCCCCTCCTTCCCTTCTTCCTTGCCCCCCTCACTCCCTCTCCCCTTCTCCCTCCCCCATTCCCGTTTTCCCTGTCTCCCTCCTCCCTCCCCTCCCTTCCTCCTCCCCTTCTTCCTCCTCCCTTCCCCTCTTTCCCTCTCCACTTCTCTCTCTCTCCCTTCCTCTTCCTCCTTCCCCTCCCCTCCCTTCCCCTTTCTCCCTCCTCCTTTCCCCCTTTCCTTCCCCCCTCTCCCTCTCGGGCTGGCGTGACTGCGGCAGCTCCTCCGTCGGAAGCTGGGGAAATGAACCAATGCGGTAGGGATTCGGGTTAAAGGGGGGGGGGGTAAGTGGGAAGGGTGGTGTTGGGTGGGGGTGGTGGGGGGGAGTTGAGGGGCGGTGTCTAGGCGGGTAGTGTTTAGGGGGCGGTACTTGTGAGGGGGGGTGGGGGGCGTGCTTAGGAGGCGGTGTGCGTGTGGTGTTCAGTGGGCGGTGCTTAGGGGGGCGTTTCTCAGTGGGCGGTGCTCGGAGGAGGCGGAGACAAAGCTCAAGCATTACCTGTTCCTCGGAGGTGATGAGCTCAAGGCCGAGCGAGAGTTAGAGGGCAATGAAGCTGCCTTGGGAAGCTGTCGTGAGCTTTCGAGCTGAGACGAGGAGTCATTTCGTGGATGCTTTCACTGTGCTTGGATCTGCATGACGTGGCCTCTCCGAATGCATGACGGTATTCATCGAAGATGAGATTACACTCTTTCTCTCTCTCTTTCTTTCTTTCTTTCTTTACTTCTTTCTTTCTCTCTCTCTCTCTCTTTCTTTCTTTCTCTCTTTCTCTCTCTCTCTCTCTCTCTCTCTCTCTCTCTCTCTCTCTCTCTCTCTCTCTCTCTCTCTCTCTCTCTCTTTCTTTCTTTCTTTCTTTCACTCTCTCTCTCTCTCTCTTTCTTTCTTTCTTTATCTCACTCTTCCTTTCTTTCTTTCCTTTAAGCCTTGCATAATACCATCATCAAAGGTGGAGGTAATCCTGCTGAAAGACTCGGGGAATTGATGGAATTAAACAAGTGACAATAACTCTTACTTGATTGCCTGAATTTGCATAGTGCATGAAACCTTGTAGCTACCATGCAGTTCGTGAGATAATGTGGATCTCATTTGTTAAGAATTTACAAGTTAATGATACTGAGTTTACAGCATGATTTTTTTTTTTTTTTTTTTTTTTTTTTCTTACTGATGGGACAATGTCAAAGACCTTTCTGTATAACATGTCTTCAGTGCTGGCGATTTTTACACATACTTGTGTGATGTATTTAATGATAAAGATAAGTATGATATGTATACAGAAAGACATATAACTAGTTACGAGTATTGATAGCGACAGATAGACTCTGTACGTGTGTGTGTGTGTGTGTGTGTGTGTTAATTGTTTTATCTACTCATTTATATATTCCTATATGGAGAGACAGACAAACAGACAAACAGAGAAAAAACAGATAGCTTAACATAGCAACAGCGACGGACAGACAGACGGAAAGAGTCAAACACACACACAACGGAAGGAAAGTAGCTCATGTCGGTAGTGAAAAAATACACACTCCATTTCAAAATTAAATCCTCGCCTCCTTGCCCCATTCACTCGCTTTCGTCATGTTGTCAACTCACTCGAACACCAATGTTTTTTTGTTTTTGTTTTTCCTGATACTAATAACATCATTTATGTCGTGTTGAGTTAGGGCATCGTTAGTCAACAAAAGCGTGATCTTAATATAAAAATATAGGGGCTGATGACATTCATGTGGTCCTTACTGATTTTGGTTAAACAGAGAAGGAGGAAGGGAGAGGGAAGGAAGGTAGGGGGAAGGGAAGGGGAAGGGGAAGGGGAGGGAGGGAGGGAGGAAGAAAGAGGAAGAGGGAGGGATGTCGGAGAGGGAGGGAGGGAGGGGTGGAAGGGAGGGGGGGAGGGAGGGGTGGAAGGGAGGGGGGGTAGGGAGGGGTGGAAGGGAGGGGGGGAGGGAGGGATGGGGGAGAGGGATAGAGGGAGGGGGAAGGGGAGGGAGGATGGGATGGGAGAGGAGAGGAGTGAAGGAGGGAGGGAGGGAGGGAGGGAGGGAGGGAGGGAGTGAAGGAGGGAGGGAGGGAGGCAGATATATATACAGGTAGATAGAGAGAGAGACAGACGGACAGACAGACAGACAGACAGAAACAGAAAGACAAAGAGACAAAAAGCACTGCATAACATACAGTATAGATCTGACAGTCATTTCAATATTTTTCACTTAACTCCCATTCTCATTCACCGGACTAAAGTGAATAATGTCAGTTTGTTGCTTTTGTTAAGTTTCAATACGAAAAATAATTAAGTTTACAGATCCTCAATATGCCTGACGAATACACTATATCGCGTCCATCGGCAATAGAGTGAACAACAGGCTCTAAAATGCAGGCACTGTGCCTACAATGTTTCGCGTTCATCAGATTTTGCTTTTCGCTTTGACGATATTTCCTTAAATATTTGCATTAGTTAACTGAAGGGATCTGTATTATTTCTATAGCCTTGGTGTAGATGGATATTTTTTTCAGTTTATTAACAGCAAAAATGCATGTATGTAAGAATGTATGTATGTGTGTATGTATGTATGCTTGCATGTATGTATGTATGTATGAATGTATGTATGTATGTATGTATGTATGTATGTATGTATGTATGTATGTATGTATGTATGTATGTATGTATGTATGTATGTATGTATGTATGCTTGCATGCATGCATGTATGCATGCATGCAAGCATGTATGTATGTGTGTATGAATGTATGTACGTATGTATGTAAGAGAAGGTGTGCCCAGCATCATAGGCAGACATTCAATTTTCAATGTAAAGCAATTAATTACGCTTTGACGTTACAATTTTCTCACTTCAATTCCACTTTATTAATCATCATCACTGTTATATAAGACGAAGGTAAAACATAATGTCTTTATACATATCAATAAAAAAAAAAATGCTCCGTCTCTTGAGCGAGAGAGCAGCATTCTGTATCAAGCGTGAAATAAGTTTCTGCAAGCACGCGTGTGGATGCAAATACGTGTGTGATATTGCATCTTAATGTTGTTTCTTCAGCTCTCCCCAAAGCTATAGATCTTTCTGCCTATCCCTGTGGATTGAACTTCTAACTGATCTGTTTCCTTCTGTATCATATTTGGTCCTTCAAAGTGAACATGAATTTAACATTGTTTCGTCTCTGATTATTTTTTCAAGAACCGCGACTGTAAAGGTTTATTGGTCGTTTCGTAACAGCGTCTCTGAAAAGGTTGGGAAGGATACGAAAAGTAAATAATAATGATAAATAGATAAATTAATAAATAAATAGATAGATAAATAAAACTGTTCTGTTTATTGAAGTAAAAAAAAAAATGGTTAATAGTTAATCTTCTTTCCACAACTTTCTATATTTTCTATTCTTTCTTTCATTTCTTTTTGCTTTCTCTCTCTTCTCCTGTCTCCTTCCTTTACTCTTCTATTCAGCTTTATCTTTTTTTTTCAATTCCTTCTTCTTCCTTTTTCTCCTTCGATCTCCTTCTAAAAGGTATTCTATTCGTTTATTTCCTCTTCTCTCACTTCCATTTATTTCTTTACCCTTTTACTCTTTCCTCTTCGTTCTTTCCTTCTTCTTCCTTCTTTTTTTTCCCATTTCCTTCTCGCAGGTCACCTATTCATTATTCCTTTTTATTAAATTTTATTGATTTTCCTATCCCCTCTTTTTTTTACATCCTTTTTTTCTATCTGCCTCTCTTCCTCCCCCTCTCTCCGTTTCAGTCTTCCTCTCTCTCACTCTCTCTCTCTCTCTCTCTCTCTCTCTCTCTCTCTCTCTCTCTCTCTCTCTCTCTCTCTCTCTCTCTCTCTCTCTCTCTCTCTCCCATTCCCTCTTCCTCTCCCTTTCTCACTCAGTCTCTTTCTATCTATCTATGTATCTACCTCTCTCTCCGTCTCCGTCTCCGTCTTCCTCTCCTTCTCCCTAACGTACTCAGCTCCTCTCAAATCTCAATCTACACCTTCCCAAATTCCCTACAACTGACTCTCTCCCTCCCTCCCTTTCCTCCCTTCCCCTCCCCCTCTCCCTCCTTTCCTCTCTCCTCCTCGCTCCGTCCCCCTCTCCCTCTCCCTCCCTCTCCTCCTATCCCTCTCTCTCTACTCTACCTTCCTCCCTCCCCCTCTCCCACACTCTCCTCCCCCTTCCCCCCTCTCTACCCCTCCCTCTCCCTCCCTCCCTCCCTCCCTCCCTCTCCCCCCTTTCTCTCCTCTTTCTCGCTCCCTCAACCCTCCTCATCACGTCGGCTTATCCGTCATCGTAACGTAAATTCGATGAATATGGAATACACTTCGGTGTCTCTCGAGGGAGTGCGAGGGAGGGAGGGAGAGGGGGGAGAGAGAGAGAGGGAGAGAGAGGGAAGTAGAGGGAGGTAGAGGGAGGGAGAGGGAGGGAGAGGGAGGGAGAGGGAGGGAGAGGGAGGGAGATGGGGGTAGGGAGGGGAGAGGGAAGGGAGGGGAA
The DNA here is from genome assembly GCF_019202785.1 of Penaeus chinensis. Lineage (NCBI taxonomy): Eukaryota > Metazoa > Arthropoda > Malacostraca > Decapoda > Penaeidae > Penaeus > Penaeus chinensis. The sequence goes on from NC_061825.1 coordinate 6,321,149, forward strand.
GCTCGGATTCGTTGTTAGAGACCAGAGAGCTTTTGTTTACTTTTTTCCCCTCTGGCTGTTGTTGCTGTGTGGGATGTTAGTCGTGAGGCGTAAATGGGTAGATGGAAGGGTAGTAGGAAAATAGATAGACAGGTAAATAGACAGAATGATACATGCACACACACACACACACGAACACACACACACACACACACACACACACACACACACACACACACACATATATATATATATATATATATATATATATATATATATATATATATATATATACATAAACACAATAGGAAGTGATGGGAGAAGAAAAGAGGGCGGGAGAAGGGAGGAGAGAGGGTGGCAAGGAAGGAACGAAGAAGAAGAAGAGAGAGAGAGAGAGAGAGAGAGAGAGAGAGAGAGAGAGAGAGAGAGAGAGAGAGAGAGAGAGAGAGAGAGAGAGAGAGAAAGACAGAGAGAGAGAGACAAACGGACAGACAGACAGAAAGAGATAATTATGCACTTGGATAGTTAGCATACATAGCCAAGCAGACATCCAGTGATAGTCAGAAATTATATTGTAAGTAAATCATTCAAAATAATCATAGAGAAAACAAACAGAAAGTTATAGAAAAAATATCTCTGACAATTCTAACATACCTCTCTTGTAACTGACATAAAAGGAACGTAATGTAAATAGTATAGCAAAGCCTTATAACACTGTAGACAAACATATGACAATATTCACTAACCTCTCGTGTCACTGACGCAAACGAACTGGTCATACGTCCGTGATTATCAACCGTGACACCCATAACGACAGTCAGAGACAACTGAAATCCTTATCTGTTAGTCACTTGTCTCAGCCTGATCTTGGTGACTTCCTCTCTATTCCAGCCACTCGTCCACGTTTCCTCTTAATGATCTTGGCTTAATCTCACCCATCTGTACGGCCTGCCATGTCCCGTACCCTGGTTGCGCTTCTCCTTAGTATGTGTTCTCTCGACGTCGCTTGTTCTTCGCTTTATCAAGGTATCTGTAGGTAATATGTTATAAAAGTCGGGCGATATGGGTGTCGGAGTTTTCTGTTGTCATCAAATCGGTGTGTATCATTTATCAATAATTTATCGTTTTTTTTTTCTTTCACGTCTATCTTTCTAATTATATAATTATCCTTTTATCTTACGCATCTAAAAGCAGAATTTCCGTCAGCTCGTCATTTCGCCAGAATTAAAAAAAAGGAAATCGGAGCTCAAGACGAATCGAGAACCTCTGCAAGAAATCGTCTCTTAATGTTGAGGTCGATTTCCCACTTGACCTGTTTTGTCCATTCTGCCCAAGACGGTCTGGTGTGTGTGTGTGTGGGGGGGGGGGATTGGTCGGGGGGGGGGGGGGGGTGTAGAGGAGTAGGGGAGAATTGAGGGGAAGTTTGTGGTGAATGAGCTGAGGAGGCCTGTTGTGGATGATCTAACGTTAGGGAGGAATTTTAAGGATATTTACCTGGAAGATTTAAGGGAGCAGATGTCTAGGGAGAAAATCTAGGGGAATTTGTTGGGGTTGCTCTAAAGGAGCGGAATTGTAAGGGGATAAATTTAGAGGAATTTCCTAGAAGAGATCTATGTGTTTGTAAGTTTTGGGAAATATATCGGGGAAGATCTAACTGAATAAATACAGCATACATACAATGGGAAAAAATACCTTTGGGGAAGACCACAGAGACGATATAAATGTGAACTCTCATTTACATCTCCAAAAAAGGAAAATAAAACACCAGTCAACACCTATTAAGAAACACCATAGGTTTTCCAGTTTAAACAGCAAAGTTATGAACAACAATCTCCGAATTTAACCGCCGGATTTATGGGCCGCAATTTCCCACCCACGAAATCCTGTTCCTCAACATCTTAACTTCCTTCTAAAACTTCGGAAATGATCTTGAACTTCAGCAGAAAGATCATTACTTTTTATGACGCGGATGAAGTGATCGAGAAGACAGACCGTCTCGAGAGATCTTCGAATTTATTTAAGAATTTTACCGGTCGTCGAAATGGAGGCCTAATTGAACGCCTGATCTTAACGGCAAATCGTTTTATTTATTTTCTTTCTTTTTTTTTTTTTTTTTTTTTTTGTCAAGAAAGAGGGAAGTTATAGGACGGAAATTATTAAGCAAGTACTTTTTTTTCTTTTTTTTTTTTTTCTTTTTTTTGGTACTGGCAAGGAAAGACCATATTAGAATTATAATAATAATAAATAAATAAATAAACAAATAAATTGAGGCTACAGAAGGGTAGATTCTCAAAAGGTAAATTAATAATTATATAATCTGGTTTGGTAGCGCAATGAAAGGGCCGCCCCGTATTAGCTCCGTTTAACTAAAGTGGATTAATTTCCACGCAAACGAGTAGCATTGCACGCGGAGGTAAGGAATAACGGCATCACACTTACATACCGCTGTCTGGGGCAAGAGATAAATGAGGCAGGAGAGAGAGGGGGAGGGAGAGTGAAAAAGATATAGAGAGGGGAGGAGGGGGAGAGAAAAAGAAATAGAGAGAGTAGGGAGAGAGAAAAGATAGAGAGAGGAGGAGGGGGAGAGAAAAGGAGATAGAGGATGGTGGGGGGGGGGGAGAAAAAGAGATAGAGAGAGGAGGAGGGGGAGAGAGAGAGAAAAAGATATAGAGAGAGGGGGAGGGGGAGAGAAAATGAGATAGAGAGAGGGGGGGAGAGAAAGAAAAAGAAATGGAGGAAGAGGGGGAAGGGGACAGAAAAGATAGAGCGAGGGGGAGGGAGGGAGAAAAAGATATAGAGAGAGGAGGAGGGGGAGAGAAAAGATAGAGCGAGGGGGAGGGAGAGAGAAAAAGAGATAGAGAGAGGGGGAGGGGGACAGAAAAGATAGAGACAGGAGGAGGGGGAGAGAAAAGATAGAGCGAGGGGGAGGGAGAGAGAAAAAGAGATAGAGAGAGGGGGAGGGGGAGAGACAAAGAGATAGAGAGAGGAGGAGGGGGAGAGAAAAGATAGAGAGGGGGAAGGAGAGAGAAAAAGAGATAGAGAGAGGAGGAGGGGGAGAGAAAAGATAGAGAGAGGAGGAAGGGGAGAGGAAAGGAGATAGAGAGAGGGGGGAGAGAGAAAAAGAGATAGAGAGAGGAGGAGGGGAAGAGAAAAGATAGAGAGAGGAGGAGGGAGAGAGGAAAAGAGATAGAGAGAGGGAGAGGGAGAGAGAAAAAAGATATAGAGAGAAGTGGGGGACAGAAAAGGAGAAAGAGAGAGGAGGAGGAAGAGAGAAAAGGAGCTAGAGAGAGGGAGAGGGAGAGAGAAAAAAGAGATAGAGAAAGGGGGAGAGGGACAGCAAAGGAGATAGAGAGAGGAGGAGGGGGGGGGGGGGAGGAAAGGAGACAGAGAGAGGGGGAGGAGAGAGAAAAAAGAGATAGAGAGAGGGGGGACAGAAAAGGAGAAAGAGAGAGGAGGAGGGGGAGAGAAAAGGAGCTAGAGAGGGGGAGAGGGAGAGAGAAAAAAGAGATAGAGAGAGGGGGGGGGGGTAGAAAAGGAGAAAGAGAGAGGGGGAGGGAGAGAGAAAAAGGGATAGAGAGAGGGGGAGGGAGAGAGAAACAGAGACAGAAAAAGAGAAAGGGAGAGGGAGGGGGGGGAGGGAGGGAGAAAGAGAGAGAGACAGACAGACAGACAGAGAGAAAGAGAGACAGAGACAGAGATAAACATATATATATATATATATATATATATATATATATATATATATAGAGAGAGAGAGAGAGAGAGAGAGAGAGAGAGAGAGAGAGAGAGAGACAAACAATCAAACAAACAAACAAACAAACAAAGAGAAATACACAACCAACCAGAGAGATAAAAAGCGAGACAAGACCGACCAGCCTTCCCAAAAAGAAACCCGAATTGAAAACTTGCATCTACCAGGGCTGTACAGACCGACTCTCAACCTCTTTACCAAACACCAACTCCCCCTACCCCCCTCCCCCCCCAAAAAAAAAAAAAAAAAACATAAACAATTTGAACAATTTTCTCGAAGGAAAGTGGATCAGGAAATGCCTAGATGATTGTTTACCTTTTTTTCTTTGTTCATATTTTTTGTTCATATTGTTCATTTGTTCGTTTGTTTTTTGTTCATTTTCTTTGTCCATTGTCTCTATTCATTGGTTCTGTGTTTATCTTCTTTATTTTTTCTCCATTTGTTCTGTTTATTTTCTTTGTTCACTGATTTATTCACTGGTTCCTTATCAATTTTGTTTTTGTATAGTTTACAGTAAATGCTTACTTTTTTCTTGGTTCAATTGTTTCTTGCTCATATTGTTCATTTTTCCGTTTGTTTTTGTTCATTTCTTCGTTTATTTTGTTCATTTTCTTCGTTCACATTGTTCATTTATTATTTATTCCATTTTCTTCGTCCACACTGTTCATTTGTTCTTTGTTCATTTTCTTCGTTTATACTGTTCATTTGTTCTTTGTTCATTTTATTCGTTCACTTTGTTCATTTATTCGTTTGTTCTTTGTTCATTTTCTTCGTTCACACTGTTCCTCTTCGGGTTGCCGGCGAATCGCGCTCTGCCGGAGGCCTCCCCAACCCGAGGCCTTTATCCCGAGCGCGGCGGAAAGACCCGGATGGAATTGGATGATTATTCAGATGGGTGTTTTGCGAGGCTGAGGCGTGGTGGGGGCATGGGGGCGTGGGGGCGTGGGGGCGGCTGTGGGGAAGTTGGTGGCGTTTCTTCCCTTGCTTTTCTTTCTTTTTTTTTTGTCTCATTTTTTTTTTCTTTTTTTTTTGTCTCATTTTTTTTTCTTTTTCTTTTTTTTTTTGTCTGGATTTTTTTTTTTTTTTGTCATTTTTTTTTTCTTTTTTTTGTCTCTGTTTTATCTACTTATCTTCAATTTAGTGTCATCTGCGACAAGAAAATTCCAAGGGAACTGAAATGCAAAATTTATAAAATTGTAATTAGACCAATGCTTAATTACGGAGCAGAGTATTGGACTGTCACTAAAAAAGAGGAAGCTTTACTAAGACGAACTGAGACGAGAATGCTGAGATATATCCTCCAGGTTTCGTTAAAGGATAAAATCAGGAATGAGGTAATTCGCAGCAGATGTGGCATCACAGATATAGTAGAGAATGTCCAAGAGGCTAAGACTAATTAGCCTAAGGTGGTTCGGTCATGTGTCGAGGAAAGAGAGATGAAGAACCCTGCAGGATGGCTTGGAACCTTCATGTGGAAGGAGACAGAGGGAGAGGGAGACCGCGTCAGAGATGGAGCGATAACATCAAGAAGGACCTCGAGGAAAAAGGATTAGCCGAAGGAGATGTGGTGGACAGGGTGAGGTGGAGGAGAGCAACCAAGGCAGCTGACCCCAGGGCAGTCTGGGACTAAGGCTGTGTAAAAGTAGATCTTCAGTTTGATTCGTTTTTGTCTCTTATTTTTTATTTGTTCATTTTATCTTTTCTTTTTGCCCTTTTGATATATATATATATATATATATATATATATATATATATATATATATATATATATATATATATATATGTGTGTGTATATATATATACATATATATATATATATATATATATATATATTATATATATATGTATATATATGTATATTTTGTCCCTTATTTTTCATCGAATACTTTTTCTTTACTAAATATGCATCAATTTATTTGTTTATTCTTTCAATTATCCATTTACTTATTACTTATGTATGTGTATATATATGTAAATATATATATATATATATATATATATATATATATATATATATATTTATATAAATATATATATATATATATATATATATATATATATATATATATATAGTTTTATATGTATATA
>NC_061825.1:6359466-6366966 GCF_019202785.1 Penaeus chinensis
CAGCTCCTCCGGCATGTCCTCGGCAGGCAGCTCCTCCGGCATGTCCTCGGCAGGTAGCTCCTCCAGCATGTCCTCGGCAGGCAGCTCCTCCGGCATGTCCTCGGCAGGCAGCTCCTCCGGCGCGTCCTCGGCAGGCAGCTCCTCCGGCATGTCCTCGTCAGGCAGCTCCTCCGGCATGTCCTCGGCAGGCAGCTCCTCCGGCATGTCCTCGGCAGGCAGCTCCTCCGGCATGTCCTCGGCAGGTAGCTCCTCCGGCATGTCCTCGGCAGGCAGCTCCTCCGGCGCGTCCTCGGCAGGCAGCTCCTCCGGCGCATCCTCGGCAGGCAGCTCCTCCGGCGCATCCTCGGCAGGCAGCTCCTCCGGCGCGTCCTCGGCAGGCAGCTCCTCCGGCGCGTCCTCGGCAGGCAGCTTCTCCGGCACGTTCTCGGCAGGCAGCTCCTCCGGCGCGTCCTCGGCAGGCAGCTCCTCCGGCACGTTCTTGGCAGGCAGCTCCTCCGGCATGTCCTCGGCAGGCAGCTCCTCCGGCTTGTCCTCGGCAGGCAGCTCCTCCGGCTTGTCCTCGGCGGGCAGCTCCTCCGGCAGACCGGTACCCACCAGATCCTTGGGCGGGTATCCCAAGCTAGCTAGTCGTTCAGGCGCAAATCCTGCACCCACCAGCTGTTCCTCCGGCGCGTCTCTGGCAGACAGCTCCTCCGGCGCATCCTCGGCAGGCAGCTCCTCCGGTGCGTCCACGGCAAGCAGCTCATCCGGCGCGTCCACGGCAGTCAGCTCCTCCGGCGCGTCCTCGGCAGGCAGCTTCTCGGGCAAACCGGTGCCCACCGGATCCTTGGGCGAGAATCCCAAGCAAGCTTGTTGTTCGGGCGCACATCTTGCACCCACCAGCTGTTCCTCCGGCGCGTCCTCGGTAGGCAGCTCCTCCGGTGAACCGATACCCTTGGGCGGGCATCCCACGCCCACTGGTCGTTCGGGTGCACATCCCGCACCCACCAGTTGCACAAGCGGACATGCAAGGGCGGTCAGCTTCTCTGACTTCCGTGCCGCTGCAGTCGCTTCCTCTGGCGTGTAATTCGCCGTCGGCCGAGGCTTCCTCGACCGTGCCTGCTTCTTCCGACGGCCGTTCCCCGGGAGTCTCCCTCGCTTTCGTCCGTCTTGCCGGCAGGTTTCCCGCTGCGATGGTTCCTTGGGCAGACGGATCGTGTCCATAGGCGACTCCGTGGTCAGTCGCTCCTCTAGCCAGCGTTCTTCCCCCGGGAGTTTTGTTTGAGTAGCCCGGACGACGTGCTCCCTTGTACAAGGAGGGTCAGAGCAAGGCCACAATAGAGGATCCACGTTCCTCCACAGCGCTTGCTCTGCTTTCCGGCGTCTTTCCTCCTCGCGGTTCCTCCGACACTGCTCTTCCCACAGCTGCCTCTGCTCCTCCCGTTTCCGGTAGTAGAGAGCCAGCTGCTCGCGTCTGATCCTCTCCTGCTCCTGAATGTAGTGTAAGAAGGCCATGCCTTCAAGGCCCAGCATCTCACCTTCCTGCACGTAGTTCCTCATGGTCCCGTTTTCCAGACCGTCTGATCCTGGCAAGGTCGCCAATGTCAGGGTTCGTTTTAAGGAATCAGAGCGGTCAGGTCAACGGAAACACACCAGAGGAAAACATACATAAGGTTTAATGCTAGAGGGCACTAATTACACTACAAACACAGGATATGTACAAACAGACAGGAGAAGGATCCAGCGGAGCAGGCGAGGTCACATGGCGGAAAGAAGCACACACGTCAAAGTCACGGGACGACTGCTGAATTTCTGACAGGTGCTCCTTTTATGTGTCCCGCCGATGTTTAGGCAGATACCCTCGTTCCCCAACACGGTGAGCGAGCCAAACGCGAGAGGCCTGAGCCCGCCGCCCAGAGTGAGGTAAACACCGCCGACGGTCCAGAGTAATCTCGCAGTTGTGACAATTACCATTATTAATATCATTATCATCATTAGTAGTAGTAGTAGTATCAATATCATTGCATTCATTAATATATCATCATCAATATCACTTTCATTATCACCATCATCATTATTATCATTATCATGTTCTTCCTTCTCTCTTTTTTCTACCTCTTCACCTTCTTATTCAATTCTCTCTCCTTCCTTTCCCTCTTCGTTCCTTTATCCTCTCACACGCCTATTCTTACCATTATTGATTTTCCTTCTTGTCTTCAATCTAATTTATTGTTTTCTATCGCCATCCCGTGTGCCTAATGACTTGTTTTTAAATGATAATTATTAATAATTCTCCTCCTTATAAATTCATCTATCTTCTGTTTTGTTTTTCTTGTTTCTTTTTCTTTTCTTCTCTTTTCTTCATTTTTTTTTTTTTTTTTTTTTTTGTAATCAATCATCAACATATATTGTCACGTTCGTTTTATAATCCATTATAAATAATCTATCATCAGTAATTGTTAATCATGATAGCTGTTCCTAAGCCTCTTCCTTTGGGTTAATATATCTTGTATTTTATTATCATCTTATCCTTATTCTATTTCTGTTCTACTTCTGTTTTTCTTCTTCTTCATCTTCGTCTTCTTTTTCCCCTTCTTCTTTTTCTTCTTCTTCCTCTTCCTATTCTTCTCCCTATTCTTCTTCTTCTTCTTTTTCTTTTTCTTCTATTTCTTCTTCTTCTTCTTCCTCTTCCTCTTCCTCCCTATTCTTCTCCCTATTCTTCTTCTTCTTTTCTTCTACTTCTTCTTCTTCATCTTCGTCGTCGTCGTCATTCTCCGTCTTCTTTCACCTTCTTTTTCATCTTCCTTTTCCTCTTCTTCCTGTTCTTGTTCTTGTTCTGTTCTTCTTCTTTCTCCTCTCTTTCTTCTTCTTCTTCCTCTTCTTCTTCTTCTTCCTCTTCTTCTTCTTCATCTTCGTCTTCTTCTTTTTCTTCCTTTCATTCCTCTTCTTCTTCTTCCTCTTATTTTCTTTTCTACTTCTCCTTCCTCTTCTTCTTCATTTTCTTCCTCTCCTTCTTCTTATTCTTATTACTCTTCTTCACTTTCCCTTCCTCTCCTTTTTCTTTTGTGTTTTCTCCTCCTCCTTCTCCTCCTCTTTCTCGTCCTCCTTCCTCCTCCCTCTTCTTCTTCCTCCTTCCTCCTTCCTCCTCTTCCTTCCTCCTCCTCCTCCTTCCTCCTCTTCCTCCTCCTCCTCTTTCCTCCTCTCCCTCCTCCTCCTTCCTCCTCTTCCTTCCTCCTCCTCCTCCTCCTCCTCCTCCTCCGTTTTTCTCTCTCTCTTTCTCTCTCTTAAAATCCATCATCAGTCCTGACAGCAGCACAATCGCTCCAGTGTACCTCCAAAGACACTCTATCAGTTTGAGGACACTTTCCTCGCCCTCACTCGCGAAGGACAAATATTTCTGCAAATATAACTTCCTAGTTTTGGGGGGAGGGGGGAGGGGGGGAGAGGGGGAGAGTTGAAGTTCTTTGGAAGTTTGTTGTGTAGTTTTATTTTTTTACTTTTGTGTGTGTGTGAGAGAGAGGTTTTATTTTATTTTTTTTATTTTTTTTTATATAGTGCTACGATATATATTATTATATATGTTATATTGTTATATTACATTAATAAGAAGGGTTCTGTTTTTATTTCAATTTTCGATTTCGGAAGTTTCGGAAGAATAGGAAGATATTTTTGTTTTCGTTTATTTTTTTGTTGTTTTTGTTAAAATGTGGAAGATCTATCGTGTTTGTTTTTTGAAAGGAAGTACTCTCTGTATTAGCTAAAATTCCTATTCATTTATGCATAATTCAGATTATTGTTTGGGAAGAAAACAAAATTAGATAATATTGTGCATATACGTGTGTGTGCGTGATTTAAAAGGCAAAGTAAGAGATAAAGATTGAGAAAACGAAGGGGAAAATTAAGAAAAAAGGAGGAAGAAGTAGAAGAAGAGGAGAAGGAAGAGGAAGAAGAAAAAGAAGAAAAAGAGGAAGAAAAAGAAGAAGATGAAGAAACGGAGGAGGGGGAAGAAGAGGGGGAGAAGGAAGAGGAAGAAGAAAAAAGAAGAAAAAGAGGAAGAAGAAGAAGAGGAAGATGAAGAAACGGAGGAGGGGGAAGAAGAGGGGGAGAAGGAAGAGGAAGAAGAAAAAAGAAGAAAAAGAGGAAGAAGAAGAAGAAGATGAAGAAACGGAGGAGGGGGAAGAGGAGGAGAAGAGAAAAAAGACGAGGAAGAATCTGAAGAAGCGGATGGAAGGGAAAAGGAGGAAAAGAGAAAGAAGAAGAAGGAGAAATAAAGAAGAAGAGGAGGAGGAGAAGTTGAATTAGAAAAGAAAGAATAATATCTCCTACCATTATGAGAGTAAAAAAAAACAAAAAACAAAAAAACGTGCATACCCTCCCCCCCCCACAAACAGGTCGACCCCCCACCCCCCTTCACCCACCCCCACCCCACCCAAAGAAGCAAGGGAGCTGTACATTGTCGCGAAAATCACTAGCTATTAACCGGCCTAACGACTCAGACCGGATGAGTAAATTAACTGATACGCAAAACCGGAGACAGCAATGATAATGGATATCTGCGCCAGGAGTAAAGATAGTGGACTTTGGTTATTACTTCAGTAGTAAAGCGGCGGATAACGGCGTCTTGCAGTCCTATAACCTTAACCCTTTTTTTTCTGGGGCGAAAAGACTCACGTATCTTCTCATGCATAAGTTATTCTTTGGGGGAGAAAGTGCATGCAATGGGCAGATTTTTTTTTTCTTTCTTTCTTTCTTTTTTTTTTTTTTCTTTTTTTTTTTTTTTTTTTTTTTTTGGTGGATTTTGTTAGAGGTATAAAGTAATGAGGGAGAATTCGTTATGTTAGGAGATGGTTGAGGTATTCGCTATAATAGAGAACGGGTGTGATCACTTTTAATGTATTCATGTCGTGACCGTTCTTGTTAAGGAGGAAACCTTTTTTTTTTTTTTTTTTTTTCTACCCGGTCAGTTTTCTGTTTTTTTTTTTTTTCTTTTCTTTTTCTTTTTCTTTCTTTCTTCTGTAATTCTGTTTTATTTTCTGTCTTTCTTTCTCTCTGTCTTTTTTTTCCTTTCTTTTCTCTATATTTCTTTCTTTCTTTCTTTCTCTTTCTTTCTATCTTTCTTTCTATCTTTCTTTCTTCCTCTTTCTATCTATCTTTCTTTCATTCATTCATTCTTCCTTCATAAGTACGAGATATCACATAATAAGAATAAACATTTCAGGGAAAAGTATTTCTTTGATCTGCTCCATACACGCATTTATCGCCCGACCCTCTTCCGAAATTCAGGAGAAAAATGGTACTTCCCCTCTCCTTAATATCGTATCTCCCGCAGCCTCCGACAGGTTGTGGCGCTGACGGAGATGAATGCCCTTCGTCCCGCGGGGTCAGTAGGTCGCGAGAGGTCAGCGAGGCAAGCTGGGTCAGTCAGAATAATGCGTCTGGCGGGGCTGACAGATCGTCTAGTGAGGAGGCGACTGGAATCAGCTGTCAGGCTCTCACCCTCTGTCTAGACGGCTTTGAGACATTGTCTGGGCGGTGGCTGTTGCTGACAACTGACCGACGGAAACTGGTCCGTGCAGCGTTGCTATTTGCTGTTGCCACAAAGACCGGTAGATTGGACTTTAAAAAAAACGCTAGATGTAAGAGTAAAAACCCTTTCTTATTTTTCCTGCCAAAAAAAGGGGGACAAAATAAATCGTTAAATATAGATTAAACTATTTTTTATGTATGAAAATCCCGCTCGATCATAACTCCCTGCCTCCCAAAAAATAAATAAATAAAACGCTGGATCTAGCGGGGAAGTCGCTACAATGGCAACGCTGAGTCCAGTCTCCGTGAAAATACTGTTGTTCTCACGTCCACGTCACTGCGGGTCACTGTTGGGGATTCCAGCGAGGGGGGGGGGGGGGGGGGATGCCAGAAACGGCTGCCTGGAGACCGAGGATTTATTTATATGAAAGATGGTTGCTATGCACTTTATCACTGATGATGGCGCTGGTTGTTGTGATCATGACATAATCATTATCATCATAATCCATCATTTTTTTTTTTCTTCATTTTCGTATTCATTGTTATTGCTGTTATTAGTTTTTGTCATTGAATATCATTATTACCAACAGTATTAATACTATTATTGTTATTATGTTAATATTATCATCTTCCTTATCAATATTTGCCCATGTAGTAAAAAGAGCCTCATAGTAAAATAAAAGCAAAAAAAATCACAGGCCTCCAATAAAATAAACAGAAAAATATGTCCACAAAGCAAATTCAGTTTTGAAATCAGATTTTGTTTTTATGTGAGGTCGCAGTCTCTATTTTGAATTTCATGTGTTCCAAAACTTGCAGACAGTAATAGTGCAGTAATGAATGCCAAGCATACACATCTCTTAAAGGTTTTAACCCAGACGCATCTTAATTATTCTAAAAGACCATTAGAATGACAAGGCTGAGATATGGTTGTGGGAGAGAGAGAAGAAGAGAGAGAGAGAGAGAAGGAGAGAGGGGGAAAGAGGAAGGGAGAGAGGGGTGGAGAAAAAAGGAGAGAGGGAGGGAGGAAGAGACAGAGAGAGAGAAAAAAAAGGAGAGAGGGAGAAGGAGGAAGGGAGAGAGGAAGACAGAGAGAGAGAGAGAGTGAAGGAGAGAAGGGGAAAGAGGAAGGGAGAGAGGAGTGGAGAGAAAAGGAGAGAGGGAGGGAGGAAGAGACAGAGAGAGAGAGAGAGAGAGAGAGAGAAAGAAGGAGAGGGGGGGAAGGAGGAAGGGAGAGAGGAAGACAGAGAGAGAGAGAGAGTGAAGGAGAAAGGAAAGAGGAGTGGAGAGAAAAGGAGAGAGGAAGGGAGGAAGACAGGGAGAGAGAGAGAGAGAGAGAAGGAGAGAGGCGAGGGGAGGGAGAAGGAAGGAGGAAGGGAGGAAGAGAGATAGAGAGGGAGATATTGTTCTGGGAGAGAGAAAGACAGAGAAAGAGAGAGGGAGAGAAGGAGAGAGGGGGGGGGGGAGGAAGGCACAGAGAGAGGAGGTGGGAAGGAGGTGGGAAAGAGGAAGAGAGGAGGGAGAAGGAAGAAGAAAGTAAGGAAGGGAAGTAAGGCAGAGAAAGAGAATAAAGGAGTGAAAGAGAAGGAGAAACGAAGAGGGAGAGGAGGGAATAGAGGAAAGGGAGGGAGAGAAAAGGAGAGAGAGAGACATAGAGAGAGAGAGAGAGAGAGAGAGAGAGAGAGAGAGAGAGAGAGGAGGGACTGAGAGAAGGGAGGAGGAAGGGAGAGAAAAAGAAGAAAAACAAACAAACGAATGCCAAAGAAAAGAAGAGAGAAAGACCAACACACGATAAAAAAAAAAGAAACAAAGTTTTAAAAGATGATGATAAATGGTAACTTTACCCCCCCCCCCCCCATCCCACCTCCACCCCCCACCCCCCACCCACCCGTCATGAAGGTCCCCCTTGATTTACTTATCATAAATTGCCTGCGCTAAGGAAGCTGGATTCGCATGGCGCCTTCCCCATTAATCAAGGAAGGAGGAAGGGGTGGG
>NC_061825.1:6371966-6379466 GCF_019202785.1 Penaeus chinensis
CTCTCTCTCTCTCTATCCCTCATAAAAATGTTAAAGCGGCTGTAACCACTTTCATATACGAACTTGTCAACCAACTTACAGCGGCTGTAACAGGGCACATTTTCCGCTGTCTCGTCTAATTAAGCGGGGTGTCTCCAGCCTCCCCCTCCCCCCTGTCCCCCAACCTCTATCTCTCCCCTGGGTGTGTCTACAGGCCCCTCTACCCCTCCCCCCTGGCCCATCCCTATCCCGGGTGTTAACATGGCTCTGTAGCAACTGCACATGTTGTATTCTCGCTAGATGTGAGAAAGGCGCGCACTGCCACCACCCATTTAATTGACGTATGGGAACGTAGGTATAGGTGTTAAAGAAGGATCGGTGAAGTGTAAGGAAGAGTGGAAGGAACGGAGAGATAGTGTGTAAGTGTATGTATGTGTGTATGAGTAGGTGTTTGGTGCGAGAATGCAAAAGACTGGTATGCGTGTATTTAGCCGGAGAGGCGTGTGCGGGGGATATCTTCCCTAACGCAGATGGTTTACGATTTAGCGTAACCTTGGGTTCATTTCAACTTTACAGGTCCGTTTTGACTTATCCTTCGTCACAGTAGGTGGGTACGGAAAACTTCCTAAAACCTTTTGATGTTTATTTAAAAGTGCTAATAAAAGGGCAGCACGTAAAACACGTAAAACACACAAAACTAGTGCGAAACAAACACATAAAAACACATAAAACTGGTGCGAGACAAACTCGTAAAACACATAAAAACACACAAAACTAGTGTGAGATAAACACACAAAAAACACACAAAACTAGTGTGAGATAAACACACAAAAAACACACAAAACTAGTGTGAGACAAACACGTAAAAACTGATGAAATAAAAAGTAAAAATAACGAACTTTTAAATACTGGAAGCACTGGTCTAAATAAATCACTGGCTTGATTAAAAGGGCATCAAAGTCTCCCAGAACCCTAGTGAAAAATACCTCACGACACTTAACTTGTGGTGAGGAGAGTGCCCATTCCGGGATTACTCAAGCCTCGACCTCCTTCGACCAGAACGACAGCAAGACCCCCTACCTAGTGCTTCTTACCCTCCCTCGTTACTTTTTAGCGGGAGTAATGTTAAGCGAGGGTGGCTCTCTTTTGTTTAAGAGTTTAAAAGAATTATTAAAAACTATGAATATTATAAGAAGGATAAAATAAACTAAAAATAAACAAGAAAATATATAAAAGACTTTAAAAGAACTTATTTTCAAAGTTTTAAAACTCTTTCTGGATTAGTTATTTGTATATATAGTTCGTGTTGTTCATGGTTTGTCCAGGGTAAACATAACAAGTATAAGTATGGTTTAATAAAATTGGTAATATATATAAAAAAAATACAAAGAGTAAACGAGGCAGGCGTGTTTGCCATTTCCTTGGTGAGCGCGTTTTCTATGCGCCTAGCCGCAGGGCGAGTAGAGAGCATCCTCACCCTCGGGAGATGGATAACCTCGGTAAGCACGGCCAGAGGGAACTCAGGAGCAATTTAACAAGCAATCCTGCAGGAGATTAAATATGAGTATGGTATGCAGTGAAGGCGTGATCACTGCGGATGCACAGTGGTCCACGACAACTCCTCCCCCTGCAAGCGCGGCAACCCAGGGTTGGCGTGCTACGAATCTCCGTACGGCCACCTGACGACGCTGTAAAAGTTGTGAATAACTCCGATGATGCACTCCACTACCAGGCACGACCAGGAACGACTGCAACTAAGGAGAAGTATTATCAGTAAGGTTTTATGTGGAATGGTTTCATGCAATTTAATGAAGCCCAGTGAATAGACCTTTGTGCTCGACCTGATGAACAACTCCCCAATAATTAAGCAAAACTTACGACCTTGTGCCTGGAGTGCATATTACCCGTTGTCGTTCGAATCGGATCCTTCCTGCGGTCGTGCAAGCCCAGAGGGACCAGGTATTGCTAAATCCTCTTCAGCTTCTTCAGCTACATCTTCGGCGGGTTGATCTGGGTCATCCTCCGTGCCATCATCCATCGGTGCTTCCGGGAATTCGAATTCTTCCTGCGGTATGTATCGTCTCAGCTGGTTTATGTGGCACTGCATCTCCTTGTGAGGCGTGTAGGGGTCCTGAACTATGTAGTTAACTGGCCCCACTTTCTTCAAAACACGTACAGGCCTACTCCACCGCGGCGCCAGCGCTGCGACACGGTGTGGACGTCTCGGGCGTATTATCCTGACCATCACGAGCTCTCCGACCTCGGGACTGAACTTCCTCCTCACCTTCTTGTCATAGTCGCGAGCCCATCTCTCCCTCGAGTTCCTGGTGGATTCGACAGCAGCCTCACGGGCCTCGCGTAGTCTCACGCGTAGCATTCTTGCAGCATCCTCGTCCAGATCCTGGTAATTGGTCAACATGGCTGGAAAATAGTTATCGCGCCCCGTCAAGAGATACAAAGGGGTTTGATTTACACTCCTGTGTATTGCAGTATTTAAGGCGAGACGTACGTAGGGTAACATCTTGTCCCAGTCTTGTGGGTGTTGTCCAACCATCGTAGCCAAGGAATCCTTCACCACCCTGTTTACTCTTTCCACCATACCATTTGCTTGGGGGTGATAACTCGTGGTATGCATAGTCTTCACTTTCAGGATCTCGCACACCTGTTTAAATAAGTTATTAACAAATTCGCCACCATTGTCAGTTAGTAATGCCCTGGGAGGACCGAAGAGAGTAAAGTACTGGTCTACAAATGCGTCAGCTACCGAGTTGGCACCTTTATCGACCAATGGTATCATCTGCAAATATCTAGAAAAATGGTCAATTATCACCAAAACGTAGCGATGACCTCTAGCAGAAGGAACCATGTCGATTAAATCGGCAGACACTCGTTCGAGAGGTTGAGAGACCTCGGGCATAGATGCAAGAGGAGCCTGCCTAGAAACCACGCCCTTCCTCCTCTGACATTCACCACACGCTTGCACGAATTTTCTTACCTCTGCCAGCATCTGAGGGAAGTAGTACCTATCTCTAAGCCTGCAATAGGTGCGGAAAATACCAGGATGGGCAGCCGATCTATCACAATGTACAAAATTGAGAACCTTCCCTCGCAACGACCGTGGGATTACGAGTTGCTGGATAACTCTTTCCGGAAGAATTCTATTGTGATACAGGAGATCATCTCGCAACTCAAACTCATCCAGAGGGAGAGGAATCTTCCTTCTGGGTGTTCGTCTTTCCTTCAAGTAATTAATAACGTCCCTCCACAGGGGATCGTTCTTTTGTGCCTCCGCCACTTGCTGAGAATCCAAATCTAAATCAATGACGACAACCTTTCTGCTAAGCAAGTCAGGAATGTGGTGTGAAGCTCCTGGCTTGTATTTTATGATATAATTATAAAATGACAGCTCATGACTCCACCTAGTCATTCTAATGGATTTTGTGGGCCGTCTGAAAACATGAATCAAAGGGCGATGGTCAGTATAAATTATGAAAGATCTGCCATACAAATAAGCATTGTAATTACGGACCGCCTCTACGACCGCAAGTGCCTCTAGATCAATCACAGGGAAGTTACGTTCTGAATCACGTAACTTTCTAGAGTGGTAAGCAACTGCCTGTGGATTACCTTTATCATCCCTTTGCATGAGGCATGAGCCTATAGCAATACCGGACGCGTCCGAATGAACTTCGAAAGGCTTCTCAAAATCGGGCTTACGCAATACTGGGGCTGTTACCAATCTATTCTTAAGCTGTTCAAAAGCTTGCTGTTGTTTGTCCCCCCATAAAAACTTCTCGTTTTTCCGTAGCAATTTTGTTAACGGTGCCGCCAACGTAGCATAACTTTCTACGTGTCTACGAAAAAATCCTGTGGCACCCAAGAATTGTCGAATCTGCCGAACCGTACGTGGAGGCTGCATCTT
This sequence comes from Penaeus chinensis, assembly GCF_019202785.1. NCBI lineage: Eukaryota > Metazoa > Arthropoda > Malacostraca > Decapoda > Penaeidae > Penaeus > Penaeus chinensis. The sequence goes on from NC_061825.1 coordinate 6,375,868, forward strand.
CGAGATGGCCTCGACCTTCTCCGGGTCTGGCGAGATGCCTTGTGGGGTAACTAAAAAGCCTAAGAACTTAAAGGAATTGGATGCAAACTGACATTTAGCCACATTAAGCCTAAACCCAGCTTGTGCTAGCAGATCAAGCACTCCATCGAGATGATCGAGATGCTCTTCAAATGACTTTGAGTATACTACCACATCATCAAGGTAAGCAAGAGCATGCTTCCCTAAAGCTGGACTGAGAATAGAATTTATTGCTCTCTGAAAAGTGGATGGGGCTGTTGCTAAACCGAATGGCATTCTGCGGAACTGAAACAACCTAAAACCATCGCTAAACGCAGTTTTAGGCCTATCCTCCGACTCTACCTCGACAGTCCAATATGCGGACTTCGCATCCAAAGCCGTGAACCATTTAGTGCCGGATAATTCATCAATAGCCTGATCCAGTCTTGGCATAGGATAAGCATCTGCTACTGTTACCCTATTCAGTTGTCGATAGTCGACACAAAACCTAATTCCGCCATCTTTCTTCCTTACCAAGACCACGGGAGATAACCATGGAGATGCAGAGGGCTCTATTACTCCGTCTACTAGCATCTGATCACATTCCTCCCGGATCGTAGCACGCGCACTCTCAGGCAACCTCCATTGTCGAGTACGTATCGGCTGTGAATCTGTGGTAGGGATACAATGTTTAATATTAGGAATTTTTCCTAATGGCGCAGACTCATCGAACAAGACCGAATAATTCCTGAGTACTGATAACAGCTGATCTCGCCTGACAGATCCAAGATGTTCGAGGCTAGCTTTAGAAACGAAAGATTCATCTCCCGAAGGAGTAACAATTGGCAATACTTCAGCACTTATAGATGGAAAAGTGGTGAACTCGTCAGCACCATACCCAAAATCTGTGACACCAAAATGGTTATCAAACTGATCCGTGAAGTCATCAAACTGCATGCTTCCTTCATGAGGAGGGCCTGCAAAACAGCGAGAATTAACATCCTTAACACCCCGAAAACCATCACCATTAAGAAATTCAGAATCAGAACCAATAAAATCATTATGAAAACTATTAAAATTACTTACACTATTAAAATCAGCACTAGTAAAACAATCAACACAACTAACACAATTGTCTAAGCAAGGTAATTGTGTTAAACTACCAACACCATTACAGATATTCTTGTGGTTCTCGTAAATCTGGTCAGCAACTTCTATCTGTGCAATGGGTGAGCCTTGTTGCAAAATGACAGACTTGTTACGGTCATTTACGACCCAAATCCGCACCTTCTCACCGATCACCTTTACCAAACTGCGGGGTATCAGTATCTGAGCGGTCATCCCTGTAACCATGGCAACCATCGTACCCATCTCGTTCGACACCAACCCTGATAAGAATTTCCCCGTCTTCGGAGGGCATACTACCGTCTCCGCACAAATTACCGGAGTAGTGCAATCGGAGGACTTCGGCATACTACGCACAGAAAGAACCTTTAGGGCTAACGACGGACAATCACTGAAGTTAAGGCTTAACCTTATCCCATTTAGAATTATGTAGCTGCGAGCAGGTGAATGGTATAAAATCAACTTAAAGTTGAAACGACGCAACCAGTCCATACCGAGAAGAATATCACCGGGGAATGTCACTTCATCTGCCACAATATCAACATAGTGGTTACATTTGATTCCCTCGCTAATTCGAAAGGATAAGTTTACATTCTGTAGCGTACGGAAAGAGTGGCCCGAAGCTCCTCTTAATGTACGGGACGAAGGATGGAATGAACCCAATTTCAACTTTTGTTTCATTGAATCTCTTATAAGGGTGACCTCTGAACCCGTGTCAACAAAACACGTGCACCATTCCCCGTTTACAAGCAAAGATATTAAAGGTCTGCCCGTTTTAATTTGATCACTAATAGGTGCACTCGTAAGTTGCTCTTGCTCTGAATTTACATTATTTACCGCCTGTTCTCGGGAGGTTCGCCTCACGGGAAGCTGAGAACTGTCGCGTCCCGCGGGCTTCCGAAAAGGGACAGTTACGCATGAGGTGTCCTGCCCTGTTACATGTGTAACACCTGAGCGAGTCGTTGGTCGTTTGGGGTATATTTTGCCTCCCCCTGCAATCTCGAGTACTGTGGGTGTGGGAATTATGATACGCACAGAATACGGGCGCCTGTTGAACGCGTGGCGGCAAAAAGTTTGTTCTGTTACTAGTTACTCTATTACCGTTCATGCGAATATTCCAAATTCTTTGGGCCGAGTCGATTAATGACTGAAGTGGCTCGTCCTCTTTCAAAGCAAGCGCTTCTCGCAACCATTGAGGAAGACCTTGTAAAAATATACGACGTACGAGTTCGTCGGGTACTCCTATCGATCGGGGATAATCACGCGCGCCCTGATACACCATTGACTCAATCGTAATAAAGAAGTCTATCGGCGCTTGACCGGAAGCGAGTCGGTAGTTGCTTAGATGATTAAAAAAATCAACAAATGAGCATGTCCCTCGAAACTTTGATCTAACCTTCTCTTTAAAAGCAACCCACGAATTTACTCCGTCAAAAACTGGCGAGTTGATTATTAGATCAGCAGAGCCGCGGCACGAGCTACGTGCGGCTCTAATAAACGACTCATCCGTCCGCGGCTGGGTTATGTTCTCGATCTGTCTTAACCAAGATTCAACCTCCTGGTTTCTCTTCAAGGGTTGTGAAGCTGGAGTCTCTGCCTTAAAATGAGGGACGGATTCCTTATACATAACATACTCTACCGGCGGGCGAACTTCAGATGCTAAAGAAGCATCATTAGTACTCTGTGTTAAGGCTGCAAACTGTGACTGTATTTGAGCCATTTGTTCGCTCAACTGCTGGAACTTTTGCGTTAGTTCCTCGTACATTGGCAAGTCTAACTGATCATGCTGCAACTCGTGCGTCGATCCCGGCAACGTATTCTCGTCTCGTCTAGGCGAACTAGTTCTAGACGTACCGGCGGTCTCACCGTTATTACGCCTTAACCTCCTATTCATTGTACAAATTAACGTAACAAGGAATCAACAAACAAGTAAACACTAGAATGACAAACAATCAAGTACGGGTTTGTTTATTGTTGTCACGCTACCGGCTGCTTATTTACGAGGTACGGGTCTACACTAAGCTAATTACTTACGTAAACAACTAAATCGCATCGTTTTCACACTGGTCAGCACAACATAACGATCGCATCCCACCGCTGAGCACCAAATGATAACTTGTTGCAAGTTGTAGCAACTGCACATGTTGTATTCTCGCTAGATGTGAGAAAGGCGCGCACTGCCACCACCCATTTAATTGACGTATGGGAACGTAGGTATAGGTGTTAAAGAAGGATCGGTGAAGTGTAAGGAAGAGTGGAAGGAACGGAGAGATAGTGTGTAAGTGTATGTATGTGTGTATGAGTAGGTGTTTGGTGCGAGAATGCAAAAGACTGGTATGCGTGTATTTAGCCGGAGAGGCGTGTGCGGGGGATATCTTCCCTAACGCAGATGGTTTACGATTTAGCGTAACCTTGGGTTCATTTCAACTTTACAGGTCCGTTTTGACTTATCCTTCGTCACAGTAGGTGGGTACGGA
>NC_061825.1:6391966-6394466 GCF_019202785.1 Penaeus chinensis
TTAATGTTTTAATATGAAATATTATAGTACATTATACTATAATCAGAAAAAAATGATATATATTTTTTTTTCTATGCAGTATATATATATATATATATATATATATATATATATATATATATACGTATATATATATATATATATATATATATATATATATATGTATATATATTCATATATATATATATATATATATATATATATATGAATATATATATATATATATATATATATATATATATATATATATATATATATATATACGTATATATATATATATATATATATATATATATATATTTTATATATATATATACATATACGTATATATATATATATATATATATATATATATATTCATATATATATATATATTTATATATATATATATATATATATATAAATATATATATATATATATAAATATATAAATATATATATATATATATGAATATATATATATATAAATATAAATATATATATATAAATATATAAATATATATATATATATATTTATATATATATATATATATATATATATATATATTTATATATATATATATAACATTTCCTAATAATCTTTATTTTCGTTCAGTGGGATTTCGCCGTCAGGATTTACCAGATTCAACACAATGTTGCAGGAACGACATATCTATCGTTTGAATATAAATGTACAGTGATAATAATATATAAATAAACGTGTATAGATACGCACACAAATACGCAATGTGTATGTGTGTGTGTGTATAAACTTATGCAAATATATAGGCATAGATGTAGGCCTATTATTTTCTACGGAATAAATACACATACACTGTATGTGTGTCTGTGTGTACATATGTATATGTAAATATATGTGTGTATATATATGTATATGCGTGTGTATATAGATATGTATATATATGTATATGTATATATATATATATATATATATATATATATATATATATATGCCGTTTGTTCAGTAGGACTGAACTTCTGCCAGACATCTGCATCTGCCGTGAACACTGAAAAACGTCCTGCCCAGACGAACACACACACACACACACACACACACACACACACACACACACACACACACACACACACACACACACACACACATATATATTGTTTGTATAAGAATAGACATTTTTGTAAACGAATATGTCTTCCATTCCCTTACTTTATCTATCTCTATCGATTCTTACTTTCGTTCTCCTTCTCTTTCCCTCTCTCTCTCTATCTCTCTTTTCCTCTCCCTCTCTCTCTCTCTCTCTCTCTCTCTCTCTCTCTCTCTCTCTCTCTCTCTCTCTCTCTCTCTCTCTCTCTCTCTCTCTGATTAAAAAAAAAAAAACGGTTATTCAAATGTCAGTAGCATTAGGGTGTAGAATATAATGGGTTAATGATCTATTTGCAACAAAATGTGCAGTTTAAAAAAATAACCTAATTTGTATGTAGGGGAAAAGTGTCGGATTGCCAAAGGGTTAATGTTGCAATTGTTGATGTACCATTATTAGTATTAGTATTACAGTCATAATCATTATTATCATTATTGCCATTATCATTATAATTACTATTTTCATCATCATTATTGGCACGGTTTTCATCATCATAATCACTATTTCCATTATCATTATAATCGTAAATTTTCATTATCATCATTATCATTGTTATCAGGATTATGAATATTTTAATAATTCTTATTACATAGAAATATTTACTTATTATATATCTTATTATATTTAAATATCATTTGCCAACTAAAAAATATATACAATACATTAGTCAAGCGACATCTCTTGGGAGTTTTTAGCAACAATAATTCCTCAGATGACATATGACTGTATACATCATCTTTAAAACGCGGAAATTCGCCCTTATGAACAGTGGCAGCACAATACATCGGGTGTTGGATATAGCTTGGCGATTCTCATGTTACTTAGAGTGCTTTTGTTAAAGAGTCAGGTTTTGTCATGACCTTTCCATACAGAGAGAGAGAAAGGATAGTGTTTTATGGCCTAAAACAGAGGGATGGGGGATGCTTTAGCACAGAGGAAACTTGATTTAAGAGTAAATAGGCGTGGCAGATAGACAGTAAGTTGTACAGGAATGTCCGTTCCGATGTTTTGAAAAAAAGTGGCAGGGCATTATACTAACACATGGATGACTGACCCTTTTGTAGGATTACATTTGAATAAGGCTTGAAACAGATTTTCAGGATTGAACGATATGGATAATTTACACACGTAATAGGAGCTACAGCATATTAGGGATGCTAATTAGGAGAAAATGCAGTCATAAAGGTTTTTCTCCCAATTTCGTGTTACAAAGTTACAAACACATACTCCTCATATACCATGATTTCCAGAACAAAATGATCCTTGGTTTATAATGGAACACCTAAAACCTTTCAAAAGGGCCAGAGGATAAGATGGAAGAAGAGGAAGAAAAAATGATTTGCACCTTATTTATTCATCCTAATTCACTTACAATACCATATATTTTACCTCTAAACCAA
>NC_061825.1:6415217-6417717 GCF_019202785.1 Penaeus chinensis
TTCGTTCTCTCTGTCTTATTTATTTTCTTTCTTGTTTTATTGCAGGAAATGGGACGAAAAATGAATGGAATATATAGTGGGCGGCATTCCAATTGTCAAGGACCTGTATATGAATTTCAATTTCTCTCTCTCTCTCGCTCTCTCTCTCTCTCTCTCTCTCTCTCTCTCTCTCTCTCTCTCTCTCTCTCTCTCTCTCTCTCTCTCTCTCTCTCTCTCTCTCTCTCTCTCTCTCTCTCTCTCTCTCTCTCTCTCTTCCTCTCTCTCTTTCTCTCTCTCTCTCTTTCTCTCTCTCTCTCTGTCTCTCTCTTTCTTTCTTCCTTTCTCTCTCTCTCTCTCTCTCTCTCTCTCTCTCTCTCTCTCTCTCTCTCTGTCTCTCTCCCTCTCACTTCCTCTCTCTCTCTCTCTCTCTCTCTCTCTCTCTCTCTCTCTCTCTCTCTCTCTCTCTCTCTTCCTCTCTCTCTCTCTCTCTCTCTCTCTCTCTCTCTCTCTCTCTCTCTCTCTCTCTCTCTCTCTCTCTCTCTCTCTCTCTTTCCCTCTCTCTCTCTCTCTCTCTCTTTCCCTCTCTCTCTCTCTCTCTCTCTCTATCTATCTATCTATCTATCTATCTATCTATCTATCTATCTATCTATCTCTTCCTTTCTCTCTCTCTCTCTCTCCCTCTCGCTCTCTCTTTCAGCAATTTCCAAAGCGGCGAAATGTATTTTCTCTCCAGAAATAACGGAACAAAAAATCATATAACAAAAAAAGCTTTCCCTCTGTCATCTAAAAGAAAATTAAATAAAAACTACATTACATAACTAGACTACAGACACATGACAAGAATGACAAAGACAGACATTAACGAAGAAGGAGGAGGAGGAGGAGGAGGAGGAGGAGGAGGAGGAGGAGGAGGAGGAGGAGGAGGAGGAGGAGGAGGAGGTGGAGGAGGAGGGGAAGGAGGAGGGGAAGGAGGAGGGTAAGGAGGAGGGGAAGGAGCAGGATGGAAGAGGTGGATGGGGAGGAGGAGGAGGAGGAGGAGGGGAAGGAGGAGGATGGAAGAGGTGGGGAGTGGAGGAGGTAGAGGAGGAGGAGGAGAAGGAAAAGGAGGAGGAGGAGAGGGTTAGAAGAGGTGGGGAGAGTAGGAGGTGGGGGAGGAGGATGGACGAAGGAGAAGGAGGAAGAGGGAGAGGAGGAAGAGAATAATAAAAAGGAGGAGAAGAGGGGGAAGGAGAAGGAGGAAGAGGTGGAAGAGGGGGGGGGGGGGGAGAGGAGGAGGAGGAGGATAGAAGAGGTAGAGAAAGGAGGAGGTGGGGGAGGAGGATGGACGAAGGAGGAAGAGGAAGAGGGATAGGAGGAAGAGAAGAAGGAAGAGGAGGAGGGGTGGGGGAGGAGGACGAGGAGGAGAAGCGAGAGGAGAAAGAGGAGAAAGAAGAGGAAAAGGGTAGGAAGGAGGAGGAGGTGGAAGAAGGAGAACTACAACAACAACAACAAAAACAACAACAACAACAACCACAACAACAACCACAACAGGGAGAAAGGGGAAAACAAATATAACAAAACCTCCCGTAGGCCTATAGAAAACCGGCCAAAAAAAAGAAAAAAGAAAAAGAAAAACTGTATCTACACTTGACTGCATTCTGGATACAACGTGACGCAGGGGCGAGGGCAGTGCCATGACAGTGCCATGACAGGGAATGAGATGAACTTACTCACCGTTTCGTGTGATGTGATTACTTACTCTGATGTAGTGATCGAATCTGACGCTAATAGGGGGTTTATGAGGGTAAAATATCCGCCTGATTTGCTTTTGTAGATTAGAGATATTCTGTTTCCGTTTTTCGTTTTCGTTTTATTATTATTTCGTCTTTCGTCATTCGCAATTCGTTTTTTTTTTCTGCTTCCCTTCCTTCTTCGTCTTGTGCTTTATTATTATTATTGTTTTGTTATAATTATTGTTATTATATTATTATTATTATTATTATCATTACTATTATTATTATTGTTATTATTACCATTATTATTGTAAGGTGGCCTCCCACAGCCTGCCATCTCTTCCTCATCTCACCGCCAGCCTCTCATCTCTTCCTCATCTCAGCGCCAGCCTCCCGTGCTCTCGCGGGCCCTGGCATCTCGCAGCCCGGCCAACGCTTGCTGCAACCGTCCTCTCTGTCTATATGTACATACGTTCACTCATTTCTGTTTTATTGTTCCACTTTACTTTGGTTCCTATATGTCACTTCTGCTTGAGTTTGCCCTTTGACCCCGTCCTCTCCTCTGCGATTCCTTTACACAAATTATTTCTCGCTTCTTCTGTGAGCTTCACGGTTACTTGTATAATTTTAAATTATCTTCTTTTTTTGTATCGTATTTTTGTCACTTTATTTTTGTCTGCGGAAGCTTATTCTCATTTTAAGAGGAATCTGTTTTAACATCGTATTTTATCCATTGTACTTCTTTCTGTCAACTTCACCTTAAGTGTGTATTTTTTTTTTTTTTATGTCTTATCTTGTTATGAAGCTAA
>NC_061825.1:6422717-6430217 GCF_019202785.1 Penaeus chinensis
GATAGACTGGCAGATTAAAAAAAATACTTGGACAACATTGGCAACAAGCAAACTGAAATAACGCTAACACGTCATCTATATAAGAAGCCTCTCAGTACACAAGGCCCTTTAACAACAGTTTTTTTTTTTTTTCCAAAGTTTGTGATTTAATTAAGCTCTTCTTCCATCTCTAATTTCAATTAAATCTCCTTTTGTCTGAGCCATCATTTATTTCTTCATCGATAGATTACTATCATGCTTATAGGGAATAAAGCTTATAATATCTTGTGATGGTAAATTTCATATCATTTGATCCGTTAATGGTAAATTGTTCAAAAGTTTGAATATTGTAGCATCAAATTTTCTGAAGGAAATCGCTATAATATCAATCTTTATATTGGCAAATTCCATAATGCATCGTACACAAGGGGAGATCACAAAATACCCAATACTATATAGTACAGATGACTTAAACCTAAAACTTAAACTGGTAAATCATACGATGATAACCCTTGTTGCTGAAGAATTAATGTTATGATATTACTTTCCATTTTACTGAATATCGTTATAGTATATGACGAAATATTAAACGCACAGTGTTAGTTCTTACAGCGATATATCTTAAAATATCAAATCTCACATAATAGTAGACGTCATGATAATATATCTTATAGAATTAGAGTTATAAGATAAAAGTTAATTCTGCGATGAAACTCGAACTCTAATTTCGACTGGAATGTATCGTGAGTTTCATTAAGTATTCATGGAATTATTAACTTTGAATCATTAAACGTATATTGCCTCTGGTTGACGAATTCATGAATGATACTTGCTGTCTCCTTTTTTGTTGAAAGTTGTATATTTTTTCTCATTTTTTCTCTCTCTTTCTTTCATAAGTAATGGTGTCAAGTGTTTAATATTCTTTAATTATTATTATCATTATCATTATTATTATTATTAGTAGTAGTAGTAGTATTTTGTTGTTGTTATTGCTTTTATTATTGCCATTAATATTATTATTGTTATTATTATTACTATTATTTATTATCATTGTTATCATTACTAATATTATTATTATTATTATCATATTATTATTTTTTCATTGTTATCATTATTGATATTATCATTATCATATTATTATTATCATTATTATTATTGTTATTATTATTATTAATATTATCATTATTATTATTACCATATTTATTATTATCATTATCATTACTATTATCATTAATGTTACTATTATTATTATTATTATTATTATTATTACTATCATTATTATTACTATTATTATTATCATTATTATTATTATCATTATTACTATTTATTACTTTTCTTATTATTGTCATGATTATTCTTATTCTATTGTTGATATTTTTATTAGTTATTGCCATTATTGTTATCATCTTTTAATTATCACCGTTATTGTTATTATTACAGTCATTCTCATTATCATTAACATTATTATTTTTATTACTATTATTATCATTGATATCATCATTATAATTGTTATCAGTATTAACACTAATGTAATGATATATAATAATCCTTGTTATCATTATTCGTTATTATTGTTATTAGTTATCATTATAATTGTTATCATATTGATTATTGAAAATTCATCCTGATTTTATATATATATATATATATATATATATATATATATATATGTATATATATACATACATATATATATATATATATGTATGTATATGTATATATATATGTGTGTGTGTGTGTGTGTGTGTGTGTGTGTGTGTGTGTGTGTGTGTGTGTGTGTGTGTGTGTGTGTGTGTGTGTGTGTGTGTGTAATGATCCAGGTCTCTCAGTCTCTCAGAGTAATACATTTCCAGGAACATGGGAATGGCACTCTGAGCAAAATCTATATCGGATTACTAGCAATCTCTTTCTCTTTCTCTTTCTCTTTCTCTTTCTCTTTTTGTCTCTTTCTCTCTTTCTCTCGCTTTATAAATGGATAAAATGACCCCTATGAACCGAAGAAGAATATCAGCTCCACGTGGACGTGGTTAGTGAAGAACCGCTCTTGAAAACGTAATACAATTTCTGTTCCTTATAGTCTGAACGTCTCTTGTTCGATGAATTAACATATGGGTTTCGAAAAAATTTAAGCATACACACACACAGTGACACACGCACACACAGATATATGTATATATATATATATATATATATATATATATATATATATATATATATATATATGTATATCTATATAAATATTTATATATATATATATGTATGTAGATATATATACATATATATACAAACACGTATATACATGTATATACGTGGTGGATACATACATGCACACGCACACCCATCACATGTACAACTATTCCTCTCCTACCTTAATGACCAACACCGTAACATTAAGTTTACCTGTGAAATTGGAAAATAAAACCAACTTTCCTTTCTTGATACGCTTATCACCAAAGAAAACGGTCGCCTGTACACTACTGTTTACAAAAAACCTACTTTCACTGGTTTAGGGATGCATAATTTGAGTTATTCACCACTGAAATACACTGTTAATAGCATTTCCATTAAATTAACAGAGCATATAACATTTGCTCTTCTTGGTCCCTTTTGGATAAGGAAATTAAATTCTTATTAAATTATTTTGAAATGAATGGCTACCCAAGCAGTATTCTCCATAAAACTTTGAAGTCATTCTTAAACAATAAGTTTGACCAACCCTCAAAACTTACGTCTGTCCCTAAACAAACAGAATACATTAAATTACCATATTTCGGACGATTAAGTTACTGCATTCGAAAAACAATTACGTGAGTTACTCAAATATTCGTTTCCCCAGGTAAAATTAAATATAGTTTTCACAAATAACCATACTATCGACACTTATTTAAATAAGAGAGAGTCTTTTGCTCCTGATTTATGTTCAAACATAGTATATATGTTTAGTTGTCCTAGCTGTAATACCTGGTATATTGGATCAACAACACGTTGGTTCAAGCATAGAATCCTTGAACATATGGGGAAGTCCATAAGAACAGGCCTACCTCTGAGCAAACCGGCGTTCTCTGCTTTACGCCAACATTCACACACGGAAGACCTCCCTTACACTCACAGTGATTTCAAAATTATGTCTACATCTGCCAACAGACTCGACCTCCTGATCTCGAAATCCCTGTTCATCCATAAGAGTTAAACAACAACTCTGCAGCTACACAGCTATTTACGGTGTAATCATGTGGCCGTAATTGCTTGTTTAGTTGTTTATGGTGCGTTTTTCCGTCTTTTAGCTTGTACATACGTTTGTATTGTTCCATCCATTTTTCTTTTTGTTTCGCTTGATTTAAGATTTTTGTCATTTTTGAACTGTTATTTCTTGCCTTGTCTGGCTCTAATGTATTTATTTTGTTCTGTTCTTTCTCTGTAGCACTGAGGATGAAGACGGTCGTCTTTGAAACGTTTGCTTAATAAAGATGTTTATCACAGCACTAGTTATCTTTTTCATCGTATATATATATATATATATATATATATATATATGTATGTATATATATATATATATATATATGTATATATATGCACGTAGTAGAACTACCAGTATTAGTAGTAGTAATAATAGTAAGATATCATCATCATCATTATTATCGTCATCATCATTGCTATCACTATTCTACTTGTTATTATTGTTCATGTTGCTATTGTTTCCGTTGTCGTTTTCAGTAGTGTGTGGATGGACGGAACTATTCACCCCACGTACGTACCAGAGTGTGAAAGAAGGTTAATGACGTAATCGATGACGTAATCAATGATCATGACGTAATCAATAACCGGAATCCTTAATGATGGCTAGCATGCACACCTTACGGTCGTACGTGGCGCATCATGACAGGAAGTAGGCTTAAATATGCTCGGTTTTGGTAAGGAGTGCCGTCAACCCATTTATTTTTCCTACGAACATTAGTAATAATGAGACTAATATCATACCTGTTATAACATGTGCACCATTTTTGAAATGAACTTCATAAGATATTAGACAATTATAGATAGGAAGGGTTAAGTAGGTAGTTAACGATTTTGATAATTTAGTGCGGTTTGCTTCTCTTTGTAGCCGGCTACTGAAGCCCTCCCTCCAAAATATGACTTGGTGGACAAACTGCCATCTTACGAGGAGGTAATTTTCATGATACAAAAGGTGAGTCTGGATTTGATTTCGTTAACTGTAACTCACGCTGATTGCAAATAGGTTAGCTCTCTCGTCGAAAAAAAATGCATGTGGATTTATATGAAATTATGTATGGATGTATATTAATTGTAAGTTATCATAATCCTTTATGATGAAAAGGTAAATTGATTTTGCTTTCATAGTAAATTACCTACCAAAAAAGAACAAAAAAACAATAATAATAATAATTGATTATGAATAATAATCATAATAATAGATGATAATAAATGATCTTAATAAAAATGATTAATAAATTACGAATAATGAATAATAAATAACAATAACAACAACAAAACAACAATAATAATAATAGTAATAGTAATAATAATGATAGCAATAATAATAATTCATAATAAAACAATAATAATCCATAACTACATTAATGATAATAACAATATCAATAATTCACAATAAAAACAATAGAAACAGTAATTCATAGTAAAAACAATAATAATTCATAATAACAATAACGATGATAACTGAATAAATAACTAAATAGGCGCTTTTCCCCGCCCAGAATTCCTCCGTCGACGCGGGCCGCAAGAACCTCGCATTCGACCCTTGAGAGGGGACAGAAAAATTTAAAGTTAATTTTTAACAGTAGGCTATATAAATTATTATTTTTCCTCTAAACTCGCTGTTATTTCTACGACTGCTATTGCCACAATTCATACATATTTCTTGTGTATATATATGTAATTTGTACATATGTATATATATACGGATGTGTTTAATTAGTATACAGATATATACGTTTCAATGAATCTATACTTAAGAGAAAGATTAGAGAAAAATAATGTTACTCCACTATCTGTGCCATTTACCTTAAGATATAAGTAGTCTTAGTATGATTTGTTGTCAATAATATAATTTTTATTAGTAATTATCATTATGTCTATTATGCTTAAATAGCTATCATAAGCACATAGGTAAAAATGACTGATGACTCACATATTTCTATTTCATAATTTAGCAGATAAATGTGATAAAATTGATAGTTGTCCGAAGACTAAAAAAAAAAAAAAAAAAAAAAAAAAATGGAGACTGGTCATGATCCTGGGTTCTTCAATGTGCGAGTCAGAGACGATGCCGATGCTGCCACCACGATCTTAAAGAAAACTTCTGTACAAATTTGGGTTTTTAGACTTTTAACTCCGTTTCAGACACGACGCAGCTCATTATAGTTTGTTAATTAGGTGGATCTTTATTGTATATTAGAAAGGAAACGAAAGTGCAATTTTATTCAAAGAAAACATATTTTACATGGATTAAAAATCAAAACATCAAACAAGCATTCATAGTTTTATAGTATATGAAATTTCAACTATATATTTTATTTTATTTTTTATTTTTTTTTTATTTGTTTATCATTTTTCTTTTTATATTATCTTATTTGTAAATATGATAAATCGTGTTAACAATTATTCTACTTTAAGGAGAAATCCCAAAATAAATATATGACATTACTGATGACCAAATAACGAAATGTCTAGGTATCAAGAACGCTGTTAAATTCTAGTATGCAAATCATAATGACAAACAATTACTAATAATTGCAACATTCACAATAGCAAAAGAAATAGTTTATTTGACAGATTTTACTGACAGAATAATTATGGTGATCGCAAAAAATCACAGAATGTGGGAACGGAAAATGCAAACGAGCATGCAAATAAAAATTAGGAACCTTTCGGTAATTATGATGATAAATTAACTTTATTCAAGTATGCATAGACAATACAGACATAATGCAATCGAAAAGAATTATCAACAGCTAACAAGAAATAGAGAGACGTGGAATAATCATGAACATACAAGTACTGAATACTGGCTTCATGATTGAAAGTCGTCGGTAACAATGGATGAAAATGTTGCATTCAACGGAAAGTTTATGTTGTGTTTTTTTTATTCACATCTCTTTCCGTGTAATTTTGCTTGTGTAAATTCCAACACAACATGCCTTCTCATTGTTACGTACATTAATATTATTTGTATATATATTTGGAAATTATTACAGACCAAAAAAAAAAAGAAAAGAAAGAAAACAAAAAAAGTATTTTTTTCAACAAAACAGCTACCGAGTCGGCCAACCAGAACCAGCAAATGAACAACTAAGGTTATAATCAAGTGGCCTGTTGCTGCCTTTCTGCATAGCTGCCGACCTGAGTGACCTCTGACCTCGAGAGGGGGACGTTATCTCCTTGGAGAACACTCGTGAACCGCCAAACACGAGCAAGTGTCAATAAACACCTGTTAACTTTTCCGGAAGTCAAAGAGGGTTAACTCTGGTCTCGATCGTGGGTCCTTCACCGTGCGAGTCAGAAACGATACCGATGCTGCCACCAAGATCTAAGGAAAATTATGACAAATTGGGGTTTTTAAATTTCCAACGCCGTTTCAGACAACACACAGCTCAAAATTGTTTGTAAATCAGGTGGCTCTTTATTGTATATAAGAAAGGAAACGAAAGTGCAATTTTATTGAAAGAAAACATATTTAACATGGATAAAAAGAAAAAAAAAATCAAACAAGCATTACTCATTTTATAGTATATGTAATTTTTTTCTATATTTTTTGTTCTGTTTCTTTTTTTTATATTTGTTTGTTATTATTTTCATTCTATAGTTATCCCTTGATGTTTTTTTTTTTTTTTTTTTTTTTTTGGGGGGGGGGGGTATTTTTTGTTGCTGATCTTATGATTATAATAACGTTATTCGAACACCGATGACATTGAAAGAGACAACATTTATCGAACATAATTACGAGTTACAAAGAAGTAATTAAAGTCTTGCTGACAAATGGTAAAAAAATGTTATAGCCATCATGATAATCATCTATATAATTGATGCTAGACATTTGGGATCTGCACTCTTCATTTAAATTAACAAACATGCATTATGTAGAGTACAGGAAGAATTGCACACACATTTCGTCTCCAAATATCAATTAAACTACTGGAGACATACAGGGCTGAGTGCATCGCACCTTCCTCAGGCTTCGTGATCTGAACTCTACGTTATTTATAATCATGATAGTCATGTTATATCACTTTTATTTCTGACATTGGAAAGAGATCTTTGTCCTAATAGCTAAGAACAAAAATTAACATCTAAAATCACATCTTTCATGTGTATTATTGCTTAAATTAGTCTTCAGGCGTCTATGTATAAATTCATACGACAGAATTTTTAAAGATATAAATCAATTTTTAAATCTAATTACATTAACTCTATTTAAAGTGTTATCCTTGCCACAAAAGATATCTGAAAATATTTAAGAAAGGTAAGAGAAAGGAAAAGAAAAAC
>NC_061825.1:6437717-6440217 GCF_019202785.1 Penaeus chinensis
ATAATAATAATAATCATAATGATTATTATTTTTATCATCATCAGTTTTATCATCATCATTATTATTTTAATCATCATTATTTTTATCATCATCATTATTAATATCGTTATTATCATTATTGTTATCATTATCATTATCTAGAATTATTATTATTATCATTATCATTGTTATTATTATCATTATTATCATAATAATAATAATAAGAATCATCATCATCATCATTATTATTATTATTATTATTATTATTACCATTATTATTATTATTCATATAGTAATTATTTTCATTATTATTATGATTATTATTATTATTATCATCATCATTATTATCACATTTTATTTCCTTTCTTTCTTTCTTTTCTTTTTTGATGGCGTGAGTAACCTTTATGCACATTTTCATCATAAATCACCCGTAATCTCAAAACTTAGGAAAAAATACAGCCGATGATAAAATCTTCTTCAGAGAAAAATTATGGTCGATATTTTTTTAGATAGCGAGCTTTTTTGTGTGCGAAATTGTTAATCATAATTTAGTACCGTTTAATAGTTTTGAAATTAATTACTTGGTACTTTAGAAGCCTTGGGTATCAATATTTTGATTCATACATAGTAGTTACGTAAAGAACCTCTGTGAATATCAATAATCCATTGGGATATTTTGAAACCAGCCTCTTCAATTCACAATTCAAATATAAAGAGAAAAATGAAATAAATGAAAACGTAGGCCTATATACACCCATACATTTATAGGCCTACATGCAAAGCGGTCTGAATAATAAAACGTGAAACTGACAGATGGTACATTAAAAAAACAAAAAGACAAAAAAAAAAAAAATGTTCTCTCAACAATGAAATAACAATAAAACAGAATTTGACAGTACTTATTCGACATTTATTGTGGTTTATGTGGTTATGGTGACGTGTGGTGCCGGGCTATTAGCATATGAGCGCAGTTTCTCTCTCTCTCTCTCTCTACCTATCTATCTATCTATCTATCTATCTATCTATCTATCTATATGTCTGTCTGTCTGCCTCTCTCTCTCTCTCACTCTCTACCTACCTATCTATCTATCTATCTATCTATCTATCTATCTATATGTCTGCCTGTCTGCCTCTCTCTCTCTCTCTATCTATCTATCTATCTATCTATCTATCTCTCTATCTGTCTGCCTTTCTCTCTCTCTCTCTCTCTATCTATCTATCTATCTATCTATCTATTTATCTATCTATCTATCTATCTATCTATCCATCTATTTATCTATCTATCTATCTATCTATCTGCCTTTCTCTCTCTCTCCCTCTCTCTCTCCCTCTCACTCTCTCTCTCTCTCTCTCTCTATATATATATATATATATATATATATATATATATACAGTATCTACATCTTTTTTTTTTAATGGACCTCCACTGTTGGGTACTTGTGAGTAACGAAAGAAAGATATTTTTGGGCAAATTTTCCCTTTGGCTTTTGTGCAAAACCTGTGAACCTTGAGTAACCAAGCGCCTTTGAACTGTTTTATGCTGAAGTGAGTAGAGAGCTATGTCAAAGGAAGTTGAAGGAGACCTTTGGCCGAAAAAGAAGGTCAAATCAAGTGACCTCGTCTTTAAATATATATTTTTTTTTAGCTTGTAGGTTTGATCATGAAATAATGATAATGATAGTAATGATGATAATGATGATGATGATGATGATAATGATAATGATAATAGTAATAATAATAATAATAATAATAATAATAATAATAACAATAATGATAACAACAACAACAACAACAACAACAATAATAATTATAAAGGAAACAAAACAATATATTTTTGTTTTATTTACTTATTGTGTGACCAAAAATAATTGTATTTCGGCAATAAGGAATTAAGAACGGAGGGAAATTAATGTCCTCACTGCTAATATTCCTCGAACATATATCTTCCTTAAATAGTGCTTCTGGTATGTCGGATATTCGCTTAATTGTATTGAGGATTAGCTTCTAATAAATGTCAGAGGAAGTTTTCTTTTCCTTTTATTTTTCTTTGTTAATTTCCTTTATTTATTTTCTATTTTTATCTTTCTTTTCTTATCTATTCATTTTTTTTTTCTTTCTTTTCTTTTCTATTTCTTTCTTTCTTTCATTTTTCTTTCTTTTTTGAGTGTTATCTTTGAAAAAGACTAAGCTGTATTTTATACTGTCCTTTACATTATTTAAATTTGCTGATATTTACCGTTTCTCTCTCTCTCTCTCTCTCTCTCTCCCTCTCTCTCTCTCTCTCTCTCTCTCTCTCTCTCTCTCTCTCTCTCTCTCCTTCTCTCTCTCTCTCTGAGCATCTTTATTTTCAGTTTGTGATTATCCAGAGAAATTATTTTGATTTCAAATTAAATTTTATCTGCTAACGAAACCACGATGGTGTTTGTCTGAAGAAATTACGAAATTACCTCTTTTTTTTTTTTCTTTTTTTCTTTTTTTTTGTTAAGTTTATATGTTTTGAATATAACAGAGCACCACGAAT
>NC_061825.1:6467717-6480217 GCF_019202785.1 Penaeus chinensis
TTTTACAATTTTCCTTTAAACAAGACAAAAATGAATGTGTGGGTGGTGTCACTATTGGCAAAAGTGACTGCATGAGTTGTTTTGAATACTTTAAATTTAATGAACAACTGATAAACAATGGTAATGGAAAGCAGAGGGAATTCAGTGAAGTATTTACAAAATATTAACGTTTTGCAGTTGATATTAAGTGCTTTCCTTTAATATTTTCTTCCTTTAATTATTTTTCTTTTAACTATTACTATCATACTGCTACATGAAAGCTTATGGTGACGCAGTTCCTTCCTTCTATTTTTCCACAAATCGCCACAGTACAAGACCTTGATAAAAAAGGGACGAAATAAATCACAGACACATTTTTCTCGTTACTCTTTGAAAATATTCTGTTCTTTGGCTTACTGTACTATATGACTAGACTACAGAAACAACATTACAACAAGTGTTTTTTCCTGAATTGCACATCAGACTGAGGGAATATACACTGCTAATGCATTACCATCTAAAGCATCTTCTCATTCACTGTATGATTAGATGTCATATACATACATACATACACACACACACACACACACACACACACACACACACACACACACACACACACACACACACACACACACACACACACACACACACGCACAGATATATATATATATATATATATATATATATATATATATATATATATATATATATATATATATATATATATATATATATATATATATATATATACATACACACATATATATACATACATATATATATACATATAGATAGATAGGTACAAAATTAATAAGGTAAACTGACTGCATTAACTACTTCAGCACTATCTATGGTAAAACTCCCTACCAAGGTGATTCCAGTGCAGTAACTGTGTAAACTGGATATGTCGATTTCACAATTTCAAAACATAATTCATATAACAATCTGCTTACTAAAAATACACATACCATAATCATTTACTCTGCTTGAAAACATACATATAACTTATCTGAAGAGAGCAAAAATGAAATTTCAAAAATCACCAAATATCATCCACATCCCCTGTTGCAAAAATGTCACCTGGACTCTCTATCAGGTTCTCCTTCATGGTTTCCTTTTTGAGGGCTTCAATGCTTCCATTGTAAGGAACTTCAGAGAATTCCGTCACGGACTTCTCGTCTTCGTTTTTCTCTTCCTCTGGCGATTCCTCTTCGTTTTTCTCCTCTTCTTGCGATTCCTCTTCGTTTTTCTCCTCTTCTTGCGATTCCTCTTCGTTTTTCTCCTCTTCTTGCGATTCCTCTTCGTTCTTCTCCATGCTTTCTTCTTCAGGGAAATTTTCTAAGCTGTTCTGGTCTTCTGGGAATGCTGAGCTGTTTACAGGACTGTCTCTGTCTTGAATATCTTCATTATATATTGGGTTGTTTGAAGTTCCCTCCACCATGGTGACAGATTCTGTTTCATTGAAATAATATGGATCAATATATCCATCTTTACTTACATTTTTTCTTATACATGTTCATGACAGCTAAATATATGTGCATTCTGCTAGTCAGTAAACTAACTCCAAGTAGTTTAGTTATATCAAAGGAAGTGAAACAGAGCATTCAATTGGTCAATATATTCCCTGATCAAAAAGTAGCATCTAGTCTTGCAATCTTTGTTTATGAAATAATTACTTTGTACATTACTTGGAAATAGAGTAACATAGAGTACTTGGAGAGAGAGTAACAAATATCTTAAAGCGCAGAAGTTATTCTGTTACAGCAAAAAATGCCTGGAGCTGGATTAAAATCACCAAATAATACCATTTACGTTTATATAAAAAAAAGAAAAAGAAAAATTGCTTTATTCAAATTATGATCAAAAGACTTTTTACTTCAAAAGAAAGAAAAAAATTAAATAAATCTTTTTCTTTCTTTTTCTTTAACCTAGAAAGAAGGTCTATAACTGACCCCCATCTCCTGGGCTCCGCTGAGAAATCTTGCGTGCAGACATGAGCCGGGCGGATCTGATCCTGGCCGACCTAGCGCGATCCTCCCCTAGCCTGCTGCCCAGGGGAATGTCCGTCTCGTTTTCTTCATCTTGCTTTTTCTGTGCAACTTTTCCCACAGATTTAGAGTTCACGTAATCCTCCTCCTCGTCCGAGTTTATCACTTTATGGGTGTCTGGGGAATACAAATAATAGCACTGAACAACTGACAATTTTTTGCTAAGTACATTATGCTTAGATATCAAATATGTTCAAGTCATTACAGCAAGTTCTCTACTCTATCTAATTACAACACAATTCAAAAGTTCTGTGTTCAAATAGGGGCAGGTAGCTTTGGAAATAAAAGAGGTAATTTGTCAAGATGAAACAATTGCCAAACATCATCTCAACTCAAAGTCTTTAAATCAGAACAGAGCCAAAAGAAGAAAAAAAAAGTCAAATTGAACTGAAAATAAAGGATAAACATCATTCTAAGGAAGATAATATAGGCCACCTGTATTGTTGATTGACCCAGAATTATCAATGGTGAGCTGAACTCCTCCTTTCATGATCTTATTAAGCAACAGATCCAAGTGCTTTTTCAGTTTTGATGTGTCGCCTGGCATTGTGAGCTCTGGAGCCACAGCAGCGTCCCTGGATCCTTTGCCCAACACAGTTCTCAGCAAGAAGGTTACACTAGCGTCAGTTGCCTCCTCCCAGCCCTAAGAAAATAATAATAAGGAATAGGTAAATTCTTCAATGGAAGTGCAGTATGTCCCTTAATTATTTGAAAATCAGTTTTAACAATGAAATAAAATCATTCTCAACATGGAACTGAATCATAAAACAGAGGCAACAAATTCACTTAAACTGCTGTAACAATACACTGCTTTCTTCATCACCTCATTTAAGCAGATGCAAGACGCAAAGCACATTACCTGATCCATTGAAGTATGGACTATAGGTGATATAGCAGCAGAAAGAAGGGCAAAATGCTGATCGGACAGGCCAACAGACAGGCGGACGAGCTCCAAGATTAGTCTTACTGCGCAACTCAATTGGCAACCATCTTCTTCTAAACCCTAAGAAAGTAAAGAGGAATGAATTCTTTTTATCAATATCATTAATAATAATCCAAAGTTATTTCTAAACAGATTACAGTATTTCAAATGATGCAGGTCATACAATGCATAACCAGAAATAAGTATTGGAATATGATATAATATCTTCCCACACAAAAAAAAAAAAAAATGATGCTGA
Organism: Penaeus chinensis; assembly: GCF_019202785.1. NCBI lineage: Eukaryota > Metazoa > Arthropoda > Malacostraca > Decapoda > Penaeidae > Penaeus > Penaeus chinensis. The sequence goes on from NC_061825.1 coordinate 6,470,929, forward strand.
GAAAACACATTAACAATTTTTGCTATAATCAAGATACATTTTAGAGATTAACAAAACTGCAAAAACAGTTACTCAATAAAACTATTTATAAAACGTAAAAATTCTGTAATATAATCAGCTAATTCAACCTCCACATCCTCACCCTAACGTTATCATTGATAACATCCGTAATCTGCAAGATTTGTTTATAGGTTCCCTCTAAGAGATTATCAAGGTTTGTGAGAGGTGTTGGCGTTTTGTCCTTGAACTTTGTCAACAGACGTCTCTGAACTGCACGAAATTGAGTGGCTCTCTGCACCAGCTGGCCCTGTGGATTGGTAAAAAGAAAAAAAATACATGAAAAATGAACTGTGAGAAGTCAAATACATGTAATTAGTAACCTTTCTTTCTTTCATCTTTGCCGATAAATGTATAAAATGTGATAATTTCGCAAAAATGTATGCTATTCATCGTATCAAACACGGCACCCAAGATGACATATGAGCTTAAAAACAAAGTTGCTGCCACATTTCTCTGATCCCAGCCCTTACTCTTACCATCAATTCTTCATGCTTCTTCCTGCGCAGAAAATGTGCATCAATTTCGCAGAAGAGCTCACTGATGGGAAGTGACGACGCAACACCAAGCACAAGTTCTTCCCCATCTTTTCTGCTTGAGTGCCCCCAATAGCTCTTCAGTCTTCTTACAACCTCACTGAGTATTACCCACACAGAGGGCAAACTATTTTGAAAAAATGGGAAAACATTATCGGTAAATTTACTAAAAATCATCTCTTTATTACATTTTCTTCATCCTACAAATAAATATCTTTAATAAAAACAATTCCTAATCCTTAAAATTACACTTTAACAAACACTGGATCATTATTTTACAATCTGATACACTCTAAAACCCCAAAATACAAACCTGTCTGACTGTAACCGATATCTGTTAGTGGTTCGTGAGGAGAGTATGGTCACACTTTGGCCCCCAAAGTACTCAAGACCGAGAGCTGTCGTCACACTTCCATCTAAGCTATAATCTGAAACGAATACAAAGATCAGCCTAAATGCATCACTATAAAAAAAAACAATATCAACAAAAATAATTAATGTAAAAGGATGCTTCATATTAATGACCCAAAAGTCTTTACATATAATGCAAATATCATTTTCCTAGCTCTTCACTGCAATATCCTTACACAATAATATTTGCATCCATTCAGAAAATCTGCATCATAACACATAAGAAGTGAAACCTCCTCATAAGTCTCATTAGGCAACACTACAATTAAAAAATATAAAAATAAAAAAATATATGCATAACATAGTCTCACACTAACTTATATTGGTGAAGAGAGCCATGTGCATTCCTAAGCATTGTTTTTATAAGAAATAACCATGAATCTTTATTTTTTACTGGCCTGACAATATGATACACAGCAATATGGAAAACTTTCTAAATACACAGTATACATCTGAATCTACTGTATTCCAACTTACCTGGAAACAATTCTGGCAGATTAACAGCTGGCTTGTTCGTTGATATTGTGATTTTGTGGTCGGCCTCCTTATTTGGAGCACTGAGTTTGGCCACCAACCGCAGAGGCAAATCCAGCTGTTGGGCATTTATTTTGAATTCATTTATCAAGATGACTCAATTTATTCATGAAGATTTTAAACACACGTGTCTAATCCTTTTAGTATAATCTATGTGCAAAACTTCCTAAATGAGAATATCTGACTTACATTTGTAGTGATGATTCTTGGTGCACCAGTGTGAGTAATGTAAGACGTAACAATGCCCACGGACAAGCTTGTGGGAATGTACTGATCAGCAAGGTAGAATTTCACCATTATCTGACTTGTATCACCTGTTGGCATTAAGTAATTTATAACATGATTAAAGTAAAAAAAAAAAAAAAAAAAAAAAAAAAAAAAAAAATTAAAATAATTCATAAAATTGCAGAGTAAGACAAGCTTTTCATGGAAATCAATTCACAGTATATCTACTTAAATGAATAAACACATAAAGCTACAAAACAAACAATATAATCAAGTACAGAAAAGAAGGGAGTACACAGCGCAATGTCTCACATATCGTCCGAAGAACAAACGTGTCTTGAGTGACGGTCAGCGGTTTCTCTACAGCAATATTGACTCGGACGGTGTTGAGAGGCGTGTGAGCAGTGAGCCGAATCACAACCGGGACTGCTGGTACACCCCCGTCGATATCCTGAACCCGTGTCGAGCCCGGCCACTTTTCCAGCTGCGTTCCTACCGTTCCTGATACGATGAGATCACCATCTCCTCGATTCATTCCAACAAGTGTGCCTAAAAGAAGAGAAAATTTATGTAATGGTAAAACTACAGCACGGAAAAAAAATTCTGGCCGTCAACTTACACATACTAACAGCTTACCTACTAATCTGTCTCTACCATATTTGCTCATTTATTCATTGATTTTTTATTTCTTTATCTATTTACTCACTTACCAATTTATCTATTTATTTATTCACTTATCTATAGATTCATCTATCTATCTTTTCCTTTTTAATTATCCTTTTTTCTTTTTCTTTCTTTCTTTCTCTATCTATATATCTATTTACATCTATTTTCTGTCTAAACCAGACTTTGAACTCACTGACTTGACCCAAACACCTGCCAATGCTGGACAAAGGACGAAAACTCATATACCTGTGTCCTTTGTGGATGCCTTTATGATCTTGTGAAGCTGAGCTAACTCCTTGTCAGTCTGGTCGTAGTTAATTTCCCTCGTCTCAGCAGGGGGAGCCACAAAGAGGGAGGGATCTGTTCCGAGATAAGATGCCTGCAGCTGCCCAGCATCTCCGAGAAAAACAAGGGCACCTTTGATACCCTGAGACCGAAACACAAGTTAGAAAATGTGATCTTATTTCGGAAACACTGTTGCATATAAAGGAATCAAAATAAATATCATGTTCAACACAACATAATATCATATAAAAAATATTATTATTCAATTTTTAAAGGGATGAGACACTTGAAGCAATAAATGTTACATTTCTCTGTTAAAACATTTTGATTTTCATGAGAAACAAGTAATCTACTTATTCAAACCAAAGTTTACAAGTATGATAATACCATTAACAAAAACCATGGAAATAATAATAACAATCACATTAACTATCAATATAACTGTAACATGACTAAGATTGTTAATAATAATAATAACAATGATAACAATAATAATAATAATAACAATAATAAGAATATTAATAATAATAATATTAATAATAATAATAATAATAATAATAATAATAACAATAGTCATAATAATAATAATAATCACAATAATGAAAATAATCATAATAAGAGTAATAATAACAATAATAATAATAATAATAATAATAATAATAATAATAATAATAATAATAATAATATTAATAATAATAATAGTAACAATAATAATAGTATTAAATAATAATAATAGTAATAACAATAATCATAGTAATAAATAATAATAATAACAATAATCACAAAAATAATAATAATTACAAGAACAACAATGGTAATGATAATAATAATAATAATAATAATAACAACAATAATAATAATAACAATAATAATAATAATAATAATAATAATAATAATAATAATAATAATAATGATTATAATAATAATAACAATAATCATAATAATAATAATAATCACAATAATAAAAATAATCATAATAAGAGTAATAATAATAATAATAATAATAATAATAACAATAATAATAATAATAATAATAATAATAATAATAATAATAATAATAATAATAATAATAATAATAACAATAATAATAATAAAACTTTAGTAAGACAAATAAAGTCCCTTAACATTACCAACCCTGCAAGGCACCCATGCTCATCTACCGTCTTTACAAAAACAAAATGATCTAAATCTAAATTTAATCAGAGTTACAGCATTTGTCCCGAACACTTGGGTTTTGCCAATTACAGAGAAGAAATATTTAAATTGTGGGTAGGACGTGTCTGATAGGGACGCATGTGACTGTGAGTGTGAATATGAGTGTGAAATGTGGGCATCAGTATGAGTATGAGTGTGGCTGTGACTGTGTGGGTGTTGGTATTGGTGTGGGTTTGGGTGTGGGTGTGGGTGTGGGTGTGGGTGTGGGTGTGGGTGTGGGTGTGAGTGTGAGTGTGTGTGAGTGTGGGTGTGGGTGTGGGTGTGGGTGTGGGTGTGGGTGTGGGTGTGGGTGTGGGTGAGTGTGAGTGTGAGTGTGAGTGTGAGTGTGAGTGTGAGTGTGAGTGTGAGTGTGGGTGTGGGTGTGGGTGTGAGTGGGTGTGGGTATGAGTGTGAGTGTGAGTGTGTGGGTATGAGTGTGAGTCTGAGTGTATGTGTAAGTGTGGGAGTGAATGCATAAGTGTGAGTGACTGTAGTCATGGGTGTGGCTGTTAGTGTATGGGTGGGAACGTAAAAAAGGAGGTGGGTGATTTGGAATAAAGGAATGCGCATCTGCTTGTATGATTTCATTTGTTCCGTGGTACTTAATCATGTTAGAATTTCCATGTTTCTACCTTAATAATTACACTAAAGACAGATTTAATCTAGAAGAAACTATTTATCTAAAAAATGTGGTAGAAAATCTTCAGCTCTATCTACCTTGGTGTTTATGGCCTATATTCTACAGCAGAATAAAAATCTATAAATTTATCAATACATGTAAAATTCCACCTTTAAAATCTGTAGAAAGCTGTAGGAAAGATGCATATAATATGAACAAAAAATAAATCTTTTGATCTTTCTTATAAATGACTCTGGACAAAGTAACTGCCATTTATTGACCACAATCTAAAAAAAAAAAAAAAAAATCAAATTATCTTGATATCTAAGCAACAAAAAAGAAATATGAACCTCAAAAATATGTTTTAGAAAAATTATACATTTCAAAATCCTATGAAAAAAAGCAATGACACTTGGCCATCTCTTAAACAATGTTGTGGTTATAAGATCAAAAGACATATGTTTGTTCATTCTCTAAAAATCTAAATCTACAAAGTTTTGATGTAGCCGAGGCAAGAATTATTAGAATGTCTTGCTTAACCTCTTACCCTTAAGAAACGAGGACCCTGTATGTTATAAAAATATGTCAATGCTTAGACACTTGTACACGGTATATATAATCACCTTATTCTAGAGTTACTAATAAATAATGCTACAAAATCATTAGCACAGCAATGCAATTTAGACTTATATATTTAGTTACTTATTATCCATGTTATAATTATATAAAAAAAATATGGAATAAATGTATCTGTTTAAATAAAAACCCTAAAATATTTTGTACTTATCATACCAATATGAATTTCAAAATATCTTCTTATTGTATACAGATTTTTTTATAAAAGGATAAGCGAGAATGCTAACACACAAAGTGCCCCCAAAATATTGGTTAGCACCCATGATGCACTAAAATTACCAAGATCCATAAAAAGAAGAAAAATTATGAATGGAGACAATAGATAAATATAAATAAGATTTATGTGCTAAGATCATTACATCTAGTTACATTACATCTAGTAATTCAAAAGCAATTCAAATTATTAAACTATAAAAGAAAACATCAAGTTCCCTATATCATGTTTGTAAGTGTTCTCTCTATCAATGAAAATAAACAAGGCTTTTGCAAAACACATAATTAATCTATATCTATGTTCAACTCCAGAGAGAAGGAAAAAGAGTAAACTTCCATTATAAACGCCCATTAGAAAAACACAGTTTACATTAGCAAGATCAGTTGAAGAGAAAGAAAATACCTTTTCCTAATGATAGCCTAATACACAGTATATAGTTTTCACTCTAGTCTAGAGCAGTCAACTCACATTTGAAAACAAATATATACAAGTTTAAGAATATGTTGCCTGGCAAAACACAAACCCCTTGACACAAATTAATAAAGATTCAAACACTTCAAAAATATCCAGAATGAGTATACACGCCCAACACTGAGAACAGAAATATTATATTCTTACCGGGAAATTGGCTCTAGAAAGCACAACAGGTGTGAATGGTAACTGCGATGCCCACTTCAACTCCGCTTCTTTGTACACAAGCAAGGTCTGTGTATGCGTAGCAACACAGAGATAGACAGCATTTTCTGTGGGAGAAATGCATATCTTAAGCTTACACTTTTCTAATGTGAATGTGAGTATGAATGGAAAATACAGGAGACAGAAGCTTTAGCAGGTATCTAAAATCAGCAACTTTGTGGACATACATACCCATAAGATATGCAGTAAAACAGGATGGATTGTACTCCAACTTCTTTACAAACTTCAACACTCCTGATTCCTTATAGCAGAAGATTGAATGATGAGTGAGGATGAGGATGTTTGTGGGTCCTTCTGGGGGGTTGATAACAAGAATGTCCAAGGCAGGCTCTCCTAACTGTCTCGTCCACTCTGCAGTCAACCTTCTCCCACCAGTTTTATTATTGCTCATTTCCTTCTCATTGTCTGTTGCCACAGCCACTGCCTGATACCTGAAAATAAGGAGTATGAGAGGAGGAGGAGGAGAACGAGGAGGAGTACAAACACATACATAAAGGCACAGTCTTAAAACTAGATGATAATATCCCTGAATTAATAAGCTGATACTAAATAACATATAAATAGTGTAAGGCCACAAATAAGTGGAAAGTTCTGATAATTTCTCAAAAGTATTTGTACATTTTCTATTTGGCATTATAAAAAATATAATTATAAAAAAACAAATGATAATGATATAATAATACATAAATAAAAAATAAAAATACATCAAACACCGCATACTTGTAACACTGGAGTGACCAGTCAGACCCCACTGTGATCAGGGAGTCAGACTTAGCAACATAGACCAGAGGTCCTGGAAGGAGGAATCCCGGCAAGAAGCTACTGAAGGCAAAACTCTCCTGCTCAAAAACTGTGATGCACACACACACACACACACACACACACACACACACACACACACACACACACACACACACACACACACACACACACACACACACACACACACACACACACACACACACACACACACACACACACACACACACACACACACACACACACACACACACACACACACACACACACACACACACACACACACACACACACACACACACACACACACACACACACACACACACACACACACACACACACACACACACACACACACACACACACACACACACACACACACACACACACACACACACACACACACACACACACACACACACACACACACACACACACACACACACACACACACACACACACACACACACACACACACACACACACACACACACACACACACACACACACACACACACACACACACACACACACACACACACACACACACACACACACACACACACACACACACACACACACACACACACACACACACACACACACACACACACACACACACACACACACACACACACACACACACACACACACACACACACACACACACACACACACACACACACACACACACACACACACACACACACACACACACACACACACACACACACACACACACACACACACACACACACACACACACACACACACACACACACACACACACACACACACACACACACACACACACACACACACACACACACACACACACACACACACACACACACACACACACACACACACACACACACACACACACACACACACACACACACACACACACACACACACACACACACACACACACACACACACACACACACACACACACACACACACACACACACACACACACACACACACACACACACACACACACACACACACACACACACACACACACACACACACACACACACACACACACACACACACACACACACACACACACACACACACACACACACACACACACACACACACACACACACACACACACACACACACACACACACACACACACACACACACACACACACACACACACACACACACACACACACACACACACACACACACACACACACACACACACACACACACACACACACACACACACACACACACACACACACACACACACACACACACACACACACACACACACACACACACACACACACACACACACACACACACACACACACACACACACACACACACACACACACACACACACACACACACACACACACACACACACACACACACACACACACACACACACACACACACACACACACACACACACACACACACACACACACACACACACACACACACACACACACACACACACACACACACACACACACACACACACACACACACACACACACACACACACACACACACACACACACACACACACACACACACACACACACACACACACACACACACACACACACACACACACACACACACACACACACACACACACACACACACACACACACACACACACACACACACACACACACACACACACACACACACACACACACACACACACACACACACACACACACACACACACACACACACACACACACACACACACACACACACACACACACACACACACACACACACACACACACACACACACACACACACACACACACACACACACACACACACACACACACACACACACACACACACACACACACACACACACACACACACACACACACACACACACACACACACACACACACACACACACACACACACACACACACACACACACACACACACACACACACACACACACACACACACACACACACACACACACACACACACACACACACACACACACACACACACACACACACACACACACACACACACACACACACACACACACACACACACACACACACACACACACACACACACACACACACACACACACACACACACACACACACACACACACACACACACACACACACACACACACACACACACACACACACACACACACACACACACACACACACACACACACACACACACACACACACACACACACACACACACACACACACACACACACACACACACACACACACACACACACACACACACACACACACACACACACACACACACACACACACACACACACACACACACACACACACACACACACACACACACACACACACACACACACACACACACACACACACACACACACACACACACACACACACACACACACACACACACACACACACACACACACACACACACACA
>NC_061825.1:6522717-6527717 GCF_019202785.1 Penaeus chinensis
TTCAGCCTCCTGTTCATGTGGACGTGCTAAATAAGTGTTTTGTTTGCCCGTTTATTTGTTTATTTACTTGTTTGCTTGTTTATCTGTCTAATTATACCCTTGTTTAATTATTTATCTATCTGTTTGAGCGTCTATGGCGAAGAAGAAATTTTGTATGTGTTTATTCTCATGTTGCATAAGTCGAAGTAACAGAAGGTTGCTTGAGTATAAGGTATTTTGTTGTTACGCTTAGCAATTGCGTATCTGAAAGCCTTCATTCATTTCAAGACTTCGTGGAAGGGACTAACAATGGTGTGTTATTACAATGCAGCCGATGAAGGATGGGGAAAATATATTCCAGTGTTTTTCACCGCATCTTGAGTATCATTCTCGTTAGGTAAACTCATTCTGTTGTTCATGATCTTTTTTTATCATCAGGTTTTTGAGTGCCATTCTTTTGTTGTAAAGACGGGACGCGTTAGAACAACAGGATTAGGCGATGAATACAACACGGATGACCTTGCACGAGCAAAAGCCCCAGAAGTAACTGATGGCGCAACGAGTTTAATTAGATTTTACACAAAATCACCCAAGAGAAAGAGGATATTCTTATTCTTAAATAACAAGGCATTAAAACAAAGTATAAGAAAATAAGTAATAAGTTAGAAGCTCATCGGAGGTTTAAAAAAGTATAAAGACATTTACAACACATTTTCCTTCTTGAGAATAAACAAAAGAGCATTTGATCTTACCATGATAAGCGCAACATTCCCCTCCCGGTGTGGACCCAATGCCTCTTGACCGCAAGGAGGTGTGAGATTGCTAAGTAATGGGTTCTTCTTCATATCACTCATTTAGGACGACAAGAAGGCAAGAAGGAAGATTATATATTTATTTCCTCACTCTGAAGACGCGAAGTGAATTCTGAAGTCACTGAAGCGAGTCGACTGCGTGTTTACAGTGGCTGATGAGCTGCGTTTTTTTTCTCTCTGGTCCCTGTGGTTGAGTGGGTTCTCAAATCTCTCGTCTGGGAGAGTTTGTTTAGTGATTGAGGCACCTTCGCTGTGGAGGGAATGTGTTGATCTTGCGACTGCAGCTTGGTACTCTGTTGTGTTTATTGAGGGCATTTTCAAACAGAAAAAAAAAAAAAAGTTTTAAAAATGTAAAAGGCTCTCATCTTCATTTCCAAACATTAAAAAAACAGAAAAAAAGCTCTTCTCTCTTTAGTGTCTAATTCTGAACAGACCTTACAACTGAGAGGAAAAGAGTTAGAGGGAATATATGCTCCTGAAACCATTCTTCTATCTCGGAATCATAATTTCACCCTCATGTTACTTGTCATGATTTTGTTGTATTATTATTTAGCAGTTGAATATATAGATAGATAATATATATAGATATATATGTTTGTATATATATATATATTATTTCAACTGTTAAACTTAGTATTTGATCCTAACCAGTGAACGTAACAGAATAGATTCAGAGAAAACAAATCCTGTTGCACTAGTGTAGACAGACAACATCGAAGAAGGGAAGTTTATTTACCCATGAAAAGCAGGTGGTGTGACCATTATTTGATTGCTCTTCCACTCCGGCTTTATCAGTAATTGGTGTTATGGACGGGGGAAAAGACCACGTGGCGCTGTATTCTTATTACGGAACAAGTCTCCTCGTGTTTACAGCCCGGGGAAGAATGTGGGGCGAAGCAGGTGCCAAAAGGCGATCCATTCACCCTCTCTCTCTCTCTCTCTCTCTCTCTCTCTCTCTCTCTCTCTCTCTCTCTCTTTCTATTTATCCGTCAGTCTGTCTTTCTATCTATCTGTCTATTTGTCTGCCTATCTATTTATCTTTCTATATATCCTTCTGTCTATCTATCTGTCTCTCTATCTATCCTTCTATCTCTGTCTCATTCTATGTTCTGTCCTTGTCTGTCTCTCTGTCTCTCTCTCTCTCTCTCTCTCTCTCTCTCTCTCTCTCTCTCTCTCTCTCTCTCTCTCTCTCTCTCTCTCTCTCTCTCTCTCTCTTCCTACCTTTAAGTCCAGTACGTAAAAAGCAGATTTTGCCTTTACCTAATAATTAAAATCCGTGTGAAAAAGGTCACATTACAAATTATACATATCAGTTACCTTGTACAAGCTATGACTGACAAGGAGCCTTTTTTTTGTTGTTTTGTTTTTTGTTTATTCGGTGTAGCATATGACATTTGAAACACAAGGGTAGTTACGTGTTCATTTTTTGTGCCACAGTGAGCCACACGCAGCGATGCATATGAAAGGTGTTGTAGTAGGAAAGGTACTATGTATATGCACGCACACATGTCTGCGTATGTGATTATACCTTCTCTTTCTCTCTTGTTATAGAGAGTTATATGTTATACGTGGTTATATATATATATATATATATATATATATGTGTGTGTGTGAGTGTGTGTGCGCGCGCGTGTGTGTGTGTGTGTGTGTGTGTGTGTGTGTGTGTGTGTGTGTATAAATATACATGTGTGCGTGTGTGTGTGTCTGTGTGTGTAATATATATGTATGCATGAGTGTCTGTCCTTCTGTACCTCCGTATGTGCGCGTGCGTGCGTGCGTGCATGTATATACAGCCCCAATTTTACCACCTAACCTCCAAACGAACAACCTTAACACTTTAATAACATTTCCCAGGGCTAAAAGATCAAAGATTTGAGAAGTAACGAAGAGACAGTCGAAGGTCGTTTCTTCCAAGTTCGTCACTAACAAAAACGAACATTTTCCCCCTTGTTTTACAGTTACAAAAACGACAGAGAGAAGAAGGCTGCCGTGATCGGTGCGGCGGCCTTGGGACCTTCTGCAGTCTCTTGTTACTAGTTTAATCTTATTGTATTGTGTGTGTGTGTGTGTGTGTGTGTGTGTATGTCATTGGCCATTCCAAAAGTGGTAACCTTTGTTACTCACTCTGTCTGTCTGTCTGTCTATTTCTCTTTCATTCTGTCTACCCCCCCCCCCCCTCTCTCTCTCTCTCTCTCTCTCTCATTCTCTCACTCTCTCTCTCACACTCTCTCTCTCTCTCTCTCTCTCTCTCTCTCTCTCTCTCTCTCTCTCTCTCTCTCCCTCTCTCTCTCTCTCTCCATCTCTCTCTGATTCCCTCCTCTCTCTTTTTACTCATTCATGAGAAAAAAAAAATATGCAGGATATTTTGTGAAGAAATTTTAGAACACATATTGTAGCTTCAGATAATACGTAACCTTATAAAAAATACTGAATAACCTTGGGATAAGATTTTTTAAAAGATGGTAGATAACGGGTCTCGTGTTTCACTGCTGTTCGCGTTAAGAAAAGTATCGGGTACGAAGCCAAAGACGAAGCCGGACGAAGCCGGACGAAGCCAAAGACGAAGCCGGACGAAGCCGAAGACGATGCCGGACGAAGCCAAAGACGATGACGAACGTATCCGAGGACGAAGCCCAAGTCGCAATCCGGATGAAGCCGGAGTCGAAGCCAAACGAAGCCGAGAGACGGAACGAACACACCTAAACCCCCAAAACGAGCGCTCAAAGGACAAAGCCAATAAAAACAAACACAAATAGGTACTCGGCCATTACATCGTGTCTTGTGCCGCCGCAAAACGAATCTCACACGACAAATTTCTCTCGCGCGCCTCTCGTCCAACTGTGAGGTCTTTCACCTTCCCGCGAAGAGTTGAACATCACGAAGCGCCATTTATATATATTCAGAGTGGATGGGGTGGGGGGTGGGGGAGTTAATAGAGTTTATGGAACATCACAAGTGCTAGTTTAGAGGGGCCAGCGATTGGTTGTGCGAATAAGCTGGGGTTCGTTCGAATGTGCGAATTAGCTGACGTGTTCGGAACAGCTTTTTGAACCCTCGAATCTTTTTTTTTTTTTTTTTTTTTTTTTTTTTGCTCGTAAATCCCTGAGGCTCAAAGGAGATTAATGGCAAACTTTATCGCCTTATGAATCATTTGCGACGTTGTTTAAATTAATGAGCGGTCTGATTTATAGTAAACTAGCGTGGCTTGTACTTTTTTTTTTTTTTTCATTTTATTTCACGGGAAACGCCATGGTAGAAGAGGATGCCAAACTGCTGCATTGTGACTCATGTTGCAAACCTGTTTTTTTTTTTTTTTTTTTTTTTTTTCTAAGGGCCCGCTTGATATACTAATGAAAGTTTATGATTTGGTCCATTTTGAATACCCTGATTTCAACCCGCTTTATCGGCACTATAATCTGTCTTCGAGAATTCCTCATTATATATTGTCCTGCAAAATGTTGACATAAACAAAGACTCGACAATATCAAAAGAAAAAAAAATCGAAGAAAAAGATGTAAATTTCACCTTAGCAAGCCATCGTTAATATGACAACGAAATAAATTAGTCACAGCGCATCCCATAGTCTGCCGAGATGCTTGAACCTAGTAACGACTAAGGACTGGTTGTGGCGTCGTACTTCAAGTAAATATTCAAAATGTTCCGTATGACGTAAATGCGCGCATAACTGTGGTTTTCGGAAAGAATGTTGGGTATGTTCTCCGGCGGTAAAGTTGGTCGACCACGCTGCGGGTCTCTGTGTCTGTGGGTGTCTAGGTTTCTCTCTGTATGTCTGTCTGTCTGTCTGTCGATCTGTCTCTGTCTTTCTCTCTCTCTCTCTCTCTCTCTCTCTCTCTCTCTCTCTCTCTCTCTCTCTCTCTCTCTATCTATCTATCTTTCTCTCTCTTTCTTTTTCTTTCTTTCTCTCTCTTTCTCTCTCTTTCTTTCTCTCTCTCTCTCTCTCTCTTTCTTTCTTTCTTTCTCTCTCTTTCTCTCTCCTTCTCTCTCTCTCTCTCTCACTCTCTCTCCCCCTCTCTCTCTCTCTCTCTCTCTCCCTCTCTCTCTCTCTCTCTCGCTCTCTCGCTCTCTCTCTCTCTCTCTCTCTCTCTCTCTTTCTTTCTTTCTCTCTCTCTCTCTCTCTCTCTCTCTCTCTCTCTCTCTCTCTCTCTCTCTCTCTCTCTCTCTCTCTCTCTCGCTCTCTCTCTCTCTCTC
>NC_061825.1:6538772-6543772 GCF_019202785.1 Penaeus chinensis
CATTGAAAAAAACAAAATATTTATGCAAATTTAATTTGACATTTTAATTTTTTGGTTTTTTGAACAATTCCTCGTAGTTTTTTAAAGATTTTCTTACACCTTATAGCTTGAAATTATAAATAAATAAACAACCTTTGACAATAGGTCTGTAATCCATCCATATCAAGTTTTTTTTTTTTTCCTTTTACTTAATTTTTAAAATCTTTTTTTCCAATCTATTGAAAAATGGTTATCTTTTTTAAGGAAAATTTAGAACAGTAAAGGCACCCAAAAGTATTTCTCCCCCCCCCCCCCCCCCGGCCGTGCTTAAAAGACGCAGCCACGTCAGGTGATCAGGCAGGTGCGGGAGAGGGATTTTCACTGAATCAGATTTCGAGGCAATGCTCGTGCGGCGTCCCCAGTGCACTGTGGCACTGGCCTCTATAGCACTTACAGAAACAAAATATTCCAGGTCAGTGGTAGATTTTTATTTCAAAGATGGCATTTTTGGATATTTTTTTTTTCGTTTGGGTTTAATTTATTTTTTAATATTTTATTAATATATATATATTTTTTAAATTTTTTAGTTATAAGGGGGAAATGTAGAATTTATATTTATTTTTAATAAAATTTTTTATTTTCATTTTATTTTCTTTTAAAATTTTTTTTTATTTTTTTTTTATAAAATTTATTATGTTATAATTATTTTTTTAATATATATATATATTATATTTAAAATTTATTAAAAACTATATATATATATATTTATTTTATATTTATTATGTAAATTTTTTTAAAATATATGATGCTGTATGTTTATATATTAAAAATTGTTTTATTATAAATATTTTTATATATATTTTTTATATGTGATGTGTGTGTGTGTGTGTGGGTTGTTTTGGTGTTTCTACACAGGTATGTTTGCTTTTCCCAAAATTTGTTAATGGTTTAAAAAATATAGTAGAGTTATCAGTTTTGGGTTTGTGGATTTTGGGCGGTGTGTTTGTGCCTTTTTTTAAGGGTTGCAGACCATGGCCCTTCCACAAACCCCGGTTCCGAATTCCTACTTAAAACTCCTTTCTACTGTACCTATAAGTAAGAACATAAAACAAACACGCAGAAATATTTCAGACCTACAAACAGACTCCCGAAGGCAAAGAGCCATTAAAAGGAGACATGAAAACGCCACACATCATCAAAATAAACATCTAAAAACACCCAACCGGGCGCTTAAAGACAAAGAACCCCAAAGGCAGGGTTGTTTTGCCCACCTCGGCAACCCCTCCGAAC
Organism: Penaeus chinensis; assembly: GCF_019202785.1. Classification (NCBI taxonomy): domain Eukaryota; kingdom Metazoa; phylum Arthropoda; class Malacostraca; order Decapoda; family Penaeidae; genus Penaeus; species Penaeus chinensis. Next base: position 6,540,042 of record NC_061825.1, read on the forward strand.
ACTTGCTTGCAAAGGCAAAACTGTTCTTCCCCAAACCCTTCGAAAACAGGAATTTCCCGGTGCTGCCCCTCGAGGGGAATGCGACCCTATGCGTGGTCACCGCTGAAGCGACCCCCCCCCCCTTTCCCCCCCCGGGGAAATTATTTTGCTGCCATACCTCTGACCTCCGGATGCTGTCACGTGACGGTGGAAGGTGAAAAGGAGGAGGAGTCAGAGAGGCTGGTTTCACATAGGGGGGGGGGGGGGGGGGGGGGAGGAGGAAGGGGAAGGGAGGAAGGGTGGGGGGAAGGGGGAGGTAGGGGGGGGAAAAGGGGGGAAAAGGGGGAGGGGTTTAAAAGGGGGGGAGGGAGGGGGTTAGGGGAAAAGGGGGGAAAAGGAAAGGGGGAAAGAAAGGGAAGGAAAGGAGGGGGAAGGGGGGGGGGAAGGGGAGGAATAGAAAGGAGGAAAAGGGGTGGAAGGGGGGAAAAGGGGAAAAGGGGAGAGGGGGGGGTGGGAGCCGGAAAGGGAGGGGGGAGAGAGGAGATTAAAGGAGATTTTTGACAGGAGGTTACTGGATGTAGGGTATAAAGAGGCAAAAAGTGCACAAGCATAAAAATTTTGCGGGGTTATAATGGCGGTGGAGAAGGGGGGGGGGGGGGGGGGTGGATGCCAGAAGCAAAAGGTCATGAAAACTTTTTGAGAGGTTTTGGGGAAGGGGGAGGGGGGGGGAGGGGGGGGGGAGGGGAAGGGGAAGGGGAGGGGAAGGGGGTGGGGGGGGAAAGGGGGGGGAAGGAGAGGTTGTGAAGGGGAGGTAAGGGGAAGGGGGGGAAGGGGGGAGGGGAGGAGGGGGGGAAAGGAGAGGTGAAGGGGGAAGGGGGGGAAGGGGGGAGGGGAAAGGAGGGGGAAGGGGTGTGAAGGGGGGGTGAAGGGGAAGAGAGGGGAAGGGAGGGTTTTAAAGGGGGGGGAGTGCTAAAAGGGAGGGGCTTGGAGAGAAACCTAGAGTAGGCGAGGTGAAAGGAACAAGGGAGGGGGGGGGGGGGGGGGGGGGGGGGAAGAGGGCAAAGGAGGGGGGGGGAGAAAGCCTTGAAGGGGGGGGGGGGGGGGGGTATGAAAGGGATAAATGGTAAATCGGTTACACTTGATATAAGCTGTAATATATAAATAAATAAATAAATAAATAGATAAATCAGCTCTGTTTTCAAGATATCGATTTTTTTTTTTGGAAAAAAAAAAATAAAAAAAAAAAGGTGATAGCAGTCGAATAAAAAATAGGCAAAATTAAGGAAAAACAAACAAACAAAAAAAATCATATTATCAAAAAAAAAAAAAAAAAACATATATATGTATAATATATATACAACAACAAAATCGATTTAAAGTTCCCTCTGATTCAATTAATATTTACCCCTTTGTCGATACAAGTCCGTCCAGATTTCAAATGCCCTTTTCCCCCTTACAGTAAAAAATTTTACAGTCTTTATCATGCCCCCAAATTAAAGTCACACTAAAATATAAATGCCCTTTTTAAACAAAATACCTTACTAAACCCGGGCCGCGTCACAATTCAGTATAAATACATAAATACATTTCCCATATCAATAATTCCGCCACAGAACTTAGAAGAAAAAATTGTTTGATGTTTTAAAAAATAAAAAAGGGGAAAAAATTTCAATGATCAGGGTCGAAATCACACTAAAAAAGGTCGTCAAATGAACTTTCAAAACTTAAATAAGAAAAAAAGAAAAAAAAGGGAAATTTTTATATCCAGTTCTTCTGTTGTTGTTGTTGTTGTTGATGTTGTTGTTGTTGTTGCTTTGATCGATTGTGGAAACTCTGAAGTACAGGATGCATTATCTATCTATCTATCTATTTATTTATCTATCTGGCTTATGTTTGATCCTTCTGAATACTAAAAAGTCTTAGCTCCAAATACGAAAACAAATCTATTATCTTTGTTACGTGATGCCCCCCCAAGTAAAGAAAAACTCAAAAAAAAAAACGAAAAAACCTCTTTTAAAAAGTATCCCCCTTTTACAAAAAACCATTTTCCTTTTCTAACAGCATAAAAAAAAAGAAAAAAAATTTCCCAAAGCAAAACGGAAAACAACATTGACAGAACTCCACGAACATCAATTTTGCAACGCAGAGACGAGCAACCCAATGCCAACTCGCTTGCTTTTTTTGGGCGATTTCTTTTGCAACATTCAGCAAGCTATGAGCTATATGGTTGTAAATTGTTTTTAATGTTTTTTATTAAAATAATTCAGCTGGCTGTTAGACGAATGTCTCGCCGGCTTTTGCATTCATCCCCGACGCTTTGCAATGGGCGTACTAACGGTCAGTAAAGTCGCTATTCTGTGGTCTGGTGAGTCAGTGTCCTTTCGAGTGAGGGCGCGGTAGTATTATTTTATATTTTTATTTTATTATTTTTTTGTGTAAATGTTTTTAAATTATAATTTCGTTTGAAAAGCTGTTCTGATGCTGGCATATGTGGCTAGGGTTAATCGATCCTATTGCCTTCCATACCTTTCTTCTATCTAGGGGTATATGCACTATCACAAAGGAGAGAATGAATGTGGAAAGGAGTAGAATGGGTTATCAAAGATAGAAATAAAAGAATAGATGGCGCCGTACGTTTCCCACGGACCACTCAGCACGCCCACGCGCTTATGTTTGTCCAACCCCCCCCAGGTGAACGCCCTTGCAGGATGAACACTTGACATAATGGGGGGGCTCGGTGGTGGCTTCGTTTTAATCGGGCGAGCGAGAGAGAAGCAGGGCGAGTGGGGGAGGGTGAGAAGGCAGAGAGCGACGAGAGACAGAGAGCGAGAGAGAGAGGGGGAGAGAGAGAGGAGAGAGAGTAGAGAGAGGAGAGCAGGAGAGAGGAGAGGAGAGAGAGGGAGAGAGTAGCGCTAGGGAGCAAGAGAAGAAGAGAGAGAGAGAGAGGAGAGGCGAGAGACGAGAGAGCGAGGGAGAGAGCGAGAGAAAAAAAAAAAAAAAAGAGAGAGGCGGAGAAGAGATAGGAGAGCGAGGGAAGACGAGAGAGAGAGGGAGAGAAAGAGAGAGAGAGAGAGAGAGCGCGAGAGCGAGACGAGAGAGAAGAGAGCAATCGGAGAGGGAGAGAGAGGGGAAGAGCGAGCAGCGAGCGAGAGAGAGCGCGAGAGGTAGACGATAGCGACGAGGCAGCGCGTGAGCTGTAGCGCTCGCGCGCGTTAGCTCGCGCTCGCGCTCTCTCGCTGCTCTCGACGCTTCTCTCCTCGCTTTCGCTCTCTCTCTCTCTCTCTTTCTCTCTCTCTATCTCTCTCTCTATCTATGATTTCTATTCAAATCTATCTCTCCCCCCCCCCCCCCCCCCCCCCTCCCCTCTATTCTCTCTCTACTCGCTTTTCTCTTTCTCTTTCTCTCTCTCGCTCTTTCTCCTCGTTCCCTCTCCCCCCCCCTCTCTCTCTCTCTCTCTCTCCGCTTTCTCCTTTCTCTTTTTTCTCTCTCGCTCTCCCTTTTCCCTCTCCCCCCCCCTCTCTCTCTTTCTCTCTCTCTCTCTCTCTCTCTCTCTTCTCTATTATCTATCTATCTTTCCCCTCCCCCCCCGATCTCTCTCTCTCTCTATCTTTCTCTTTCTCTTTCTCTCTCTCGCTCTCCCTCTTCCCTCTCCCCCCCCCTCTCTCCTCTCTCTCTCTCTCTCTCTTCTCGCTCTTTCTCTCTCTCCAAATCACTTTGCGTTGTGTTATTTGCATAATTTGGAAAATCTCTCT
>NC_061825.1:6548772-6553772 GCF_019202785.1 Penaeus chinensis
GCCGAACGAGCAATCAAGTCGATAAGTAAAGTAAGCAAAGCGACCTTCGGGAGCGAGAAGCGATGGCCCGGGAGGTAGGAGGGACGTCACGGGTGTCGGGGGGAGGGCTGTGGAGGCTGGGGGGGAGGGGCTTCCGTGACGTCATGGTTGGGAAATCCCCCCTCGAGTGTTTCCAGGAACCTTTCGCTGCAACACTGCCACCTGATGTTCAATGATGAGTTGCTTGCACACTCTGTTCCTCTTAAATTCCGCTGATGATGATTTTCGCCCTTGAGTGATAAGTAATGCCAAATCAGGATATGTTATTAAATACAAGCAGACTGGTGCAGTTGCAGACACTGATATCCGCTTCATTAGCAGGGGCCTGGAGAGATAGCAATACACGTGATGGATTCAGATAACAGGATACACATGCAAAGGTTAAAAAGTAATAAGCTGTAGCGTACATGCGTGCTTATATGCATCCATCCATCTATCTATCCATCCATCCATACATCCATGCATATATATATATATATATATATATATATATATATAGATATATATAGATATATATAGATATATATACATACATGTAAAGATAGATAGATAGATAGATAGATACACACACATGAATGTATATATATACACATATACATATATATGTGTATGCACACACACACACACACAGATATACATACATATATACATATATATATATGTGTGTGTGTGTGTGTGTGTGTGTGTGTGTGTGCGTATGTGTGTGTGTAAAAGATATATGCCATCACTATTCCCAACACTAATACAGACAAAACAATCCTGAACAGTACCCCTCCCCCCTTCGGAGATTCCCGTTCCCATTCCCATTCCCACCTTGGTTTCCTGAAGCCCCCCCCCCCCCCCCCCCCCCCCCCCCCCCCCCATCCGCGTCCGCCTCCCTCCATGTTTACGATTCAGAGTCAAGGGCGGCGGCTTCGAAGCTTCGCCTAAAAAACAAACAGTTCCTTTCGTAATGTCGTTTTTTTATTTTCCTTTTTTTTTATGTGTTCTTAAGTCGGGGAGAATCCCGTCGGTGCTGGGGAACGGAAATCGTTGCGTTAAGTAATCGCGAAAAAGGACTAAAGAAAAAAAAAAAGTTAATTTCTGCGAAGATGACGTGCGTCTGAACCAACTGCGGGCGTGTGGGCAATGCGCTGGCGTATACTGAGTTAATTTGCATGTGTGTTACCGTGATTTTGCATGATCGTCTGTTGATTGAATATGCATGTGCGATTCCATGCCTGTGATTTTGCATGATCGCCTTTTGATCGAGTTTGCATGTGTGATTCCGTACTTTCCCATGCCTATAGTTCTTGCATGATTATCCCTTTTCTCTCATGCCTATAATTCTTGCATTTCTGCGATGCCCATATACATGCATGATCGTCCATATTCATCTCCCTTTAAGAACATGTTGATTATATGCATACTTTTATATACGCAAAAAGAATGTTAGTTATGCATTTTGTGATAGACGCGAGGATATGCAAAGTATTTGTAATCAGTCCAGAAATATTTATCTGGTTGACTTTGATGCCGGAATGCTATCGTGGAAGTCGCCTTCATCCGGCACTGTTTGTTGACATTGCCGCGCCCGCTTTTCACGCTCAAAGTATTAGGAAAATATTCGAACATGCAATAGCTGCTTCGTATGGGATTATAGCACGCCGATACACGCCTTCGAATGAATTTATGAATAGGTGAATAAACAGATAATCAAGTAAATAGATAAATGTTTCCTTCTAAAGGTTCAGTCCAACTCGGTGGACGCGAGCCAATTGCGGGAGAAATTCCATCGATCTCTACTCTTACCGTAACTTTTTTTTTTTTCTTTTTTTTGAGAACGTAGCATTATGGGTATCTCTTATTGCCTTTAATACTATGTCATTGTCTCCTAAAATATGTGAACTACTGAAGGACCGAACGCAACTTTCACGACATACTTTTTTTTTTATTATTATTGTAATTCTTATTATTATTCCAGATTTGTCCAATCAGCTGCGTTCTTTCCATATCCCAGATTCTGGCGTAGGCTTCACATACATATAGACATCAGTTTCTACATAAAAACAGACTAACATTAATTATTTGTTATCGTTATTATGATCATTATTGTTGTTGTTATCATTATTATTATTATTATTATCATTATCATTATTATTATTATTATTATCATTATCATTATTATTATTATTATCATTATTCTTATTATAATCATAGAGCTGGTCAGTCAGTTGTATTCCCTATATATTCCAGAATTCGCCGTAATCTTCACACACACATATATATTACTTTCTATAAGTAATGAAGTGACTGGCTGGCTTTTAGGTTTTCCCGATAACACGAGAAATAGAACACTTCTTATCTTTCTAGGCTTTCAGACACCGAGCCTCGGGTTTATCCCTTCCTCCCTTTCGCTCTTGCTTCGATCCTACATCGACATTGTCTCGTTCTTGCCTCGTACTTGTCTCGCTCTTGCCTCGCTCTTGCCTCGCTCTTGCCTCGTTCTTGCCTCGTTCTTGCTTCGTTCTTGCCTCGCTCTTGCTTCGTTCTTGTCTCGCTCTTGCCTCGCTCTTGCCTCGTTTTTATCTCGCTCTTGCTTCGTTCTTGCCTCGCTCTTGTCTCGCTCTTGCCTCGTTCTTGCCTCGTTCTTGCTTCGTTCTTGTCTCGCTCTTGCCTCGTTCTTGCCTCGCTCTTGCTTCGTTCTTGTCTCGCTCTTGCCTCGTTCTTGCCTCGCTCTTGCTTCGTTCTTGTCTCGCTCTTGCCTCGTTCTTGTCTCGCTCTTGCCTCGTTCTTGTCTCGCTCTTGCCTCGTTCTTGTCTCGCTCTTGCCTCGTTCTTGCCTCGTTCTTGCCTCGCTCTTGCTTCGTTCTTGTCTCGTTCTTGCCTCGCTCTTGTCTCGCTCTTGCCTCGTTCTTGTCTCGCTCTTGCCTCGCTCTTGCTTCGTTCTTGTCTCGTTCTTGCCTCGCTCTTGTCTCGCTCTTGCCTCGTTCTTGCCTCGCTCTTGTCTCGCTTTTGCCTCGTTCTTGTCTCGCTCTTGCCTCGTTCTTGCTTCGTTCTTATCTCGTTCTTGCCTCGCTCTTGTCTCGCTCTTGCCTCGTTCTTGTCTCGCTCTTGCCTCGTTCTTGCGTCGCTCTTGCTTCGTTCTTGTCTCGCTCTTGCCTCGTTCTTGCCTCGTTCTTGCCTCGCTCTTGCTTCGTTCTTGTCTCGCTCTTGCCTCGTTCTTGCCTCGTTCTTGCCTCGCTCTTGCTTCGTTCTTGTCTCGCTCTTGCCTCGCTCTTGCCTCGTTTTTATCTCGCTCTTGCCTCGTTCTTGCCTCGTTCTTGCCTCGCTCTTGCCTGGTTCTTGCCTCGTTCTTACTCGGACAGTGCCTTCACCCTTGCCTCGTTATAACGGCCATGACCGCTACCCCGATAAGACGGCTTCGGACTTCATGCCCTCAAACGAAACGAATCACGCTTCGGTCGCTTCACCTTTGCCCGCGGATGGCATTGCGGATCACTGTTTTTTTTTTCTTTTCTTTTTCTTTTTGTTTTCTTTTTTTTCGAGATATTCCAGTAACCTTTCACTCTGGTTTCGCCTTCTGTTACAGCGCTGACCTTCTGTTTAAGAGCTTCTATTTATAGTAAGAGAGAAAGGTAAGGATTATATATATACACACAAATATTCATGTATGTGTGTGTGTATATATATATATATATATATATATATACATATATATATATGAATATACACATATATATATATACATATATACGCACATACATATATAAATATATATATATTTATTCATATTTATACATATATATACACATATATATGTATATATATACAACATATATAAATATGTATATGTGTGTGTGTGTATGTGTGTGTGCCTATATGTATATATAGACACACACACACACACACACACACACACACACACACACACACACACACACACATATATATATATATGCATATATATATGTATATATATTTATTTACTTAATTATATATATGTATATGCATATATATGTGTATATGTATGTATATATACAAATATATGTACATATACTTATATATGTACATACACACATACACATATACATTTTTCGCTATGAATCCCGTTTTCTATGATGAACCGCCATGACGAAATTTTTTTCATCCAAATCCACCAACAACTCTTCGCGTAATCCCGTAAACAAACAAACAAATAAACAAAATCAAATGAATTAATAGATGAGAAAACAGTTTTAATAGTAATAACACCAATAATTAATGAAGAAAAACAACAACAAACGAATAACAAAAAAATATGAAATAATTAAAAACAAGAACAACAAGAACACAGTAATAACAAAACCAAAACAATAATATAAAAGAAAAGAGAAAATAAGAAAAGAACTAAACACATTAACAACAAAACAAAACCAAAAAAAGAAAAGAAAAGAAAGAAGAAAAGAAAAACAACAACAACAAAAGCAATAAGGAAATGAAAAAGCCCAAACTGGCAGAAACCCGAAAGGAAGGCCAGGCAGCAGCAGCAGCGCCTTGGCCTTTCGAGCCCGTCACCGGCGCCGCCAATCGGCCAGGTTATAATTGGGGTCATGCGGCGGCGGTTGCCACGATCAGGCTGCGGCGGCGGTTGCCACGATCAGGCTGCGGCGGCGGTTGCCACGATCAGGCGGCGGCGGCGGTTGCCACAATCAGGCGGCGGCGGCGGTTGCCACGATCAGGCTGCGGCGGCGGTTGCCACGATCAGGCTGCGGCGGCGGTTGCCACGATCAGGCTGCGGCGGCGGTTGCCACGATCAGGCTGCGGCGGCGGTTGCCACGATCAGGCTGCGGCGGCGGTTGCCACGATCAGGCTGCGGCGGCGGTTGCCACGATCAGGCTGCGGCGGCGGTTGCCACGATCAGGCTGCGGCGGCGGTTGCCACGATCAGGCGGCGGCGGCGGTTGCCACAATCAGGCGGCGGCGGCGGTTGCCACGATCAGGC
>NC_061825.1:6563772-6566272 GCF_019202785.1 Penaeus chinensis
ATAGCCCTTTGAACAGCTTTATCATCGAAAAAAACTCAACGTCGGAAATTCTTTATTAAAAGAGAAAGAAAAAATAATGTTAGAGTAGATAAAAGTGGTGAAAAAGTCTGTGAAAAAGAGAAAAAAATAAATGAAAAAGTTGCCATAATTAATTCACGTTAAACAATTAATTAAGCTTATTAGGGATTTTCAAATTACACTGATTCTATCACGTGAATCCATAATATCTTTAAAACGAAAGTAATGCATCTATAGTAAAAAAAAAATACAATATCTTTATAACAAAAAAGTAATTAGATATATTTTAGAAATACGTCAATACAATGAAAATATTCAATAACCTTATTCCACAGACGAGTATTACATTTAGTCTAATGCTATAAAGAACCAAGACTTTGTAAGAATTAACAAAGGTCTATCTCTATCTCTATCTCTCTCCCTAGCCCTATCTCTATCCCTATCCCTATCCCTATCCCTATCCCTATCTCTATCCCTATCCCTATCCCTATCCCTATCTCTATCCCTATCTCTACCCCTATCTCTATCCCTATCTCTATCCCTATCCCTATCTCTCTCCCTATCCCTATCTCTATCCCTATCCCTATCCCTATCCCTATCTCTATCCCTATCTCTATCCCTATCTCTATCCCTATCTCTATCCCTATCTCTATCCCTATCCCTATCCCTATCTCTATCCCTATCTCTATCCCTATCTCTATCCCTATCTCTATCCCTATCTCTATCCCTATCTCTATCCCTATCCCTATCTCTCTCCCTATCTCTATCCCTATCCCTATCCCTATCCCTATCTCTATCCCTATCTCTATCCCTATCTCTATCCCTATCCCTATCTTTCTCCCTATCCCTATCTCTATCACTATCCCTATCCCTATCTCTATCCCTATCTCTATCCCTATCTCTATCCCTATCTCTATCCCTATCTCTATCCCTATCCCTATCCCTATCTCTATCCCTATCTCTATCCCTATCTCTATCCCTATCCCTATCTCTCTCCCTATCCCTATCTCTATCCCTATCCCTATCCCTATCCCTATCTCTATCCCTATCTCTGTCCCTATCTCTATCCCTATATCTATCTCTATCCCTATCTCTATCCCTATCTCTCTCCCTATCCCTATCTCTATCCCTATCCCTATCCCTATCCCTATCCCTATCCCTATCCCTATCCCTATCCCTATCTCTGTCCCTATCTCTATCCCTATCTCTATCCCTATCTCTATCCCTATCTCTATCCCTATCCCTATCCCTATCCCTATCCCTATCTCTATCCCTATCTCTATCCCTATCCCTATCTCTCTCCCTATCCCTATCTCTATCCCTATCCCTATCCCTATCCCTATCTCTATCCCTATCTCTATCCCTATCCCTATCTCTCTCCCTATCCCTATCTCTATCCCTATCCCTATCCCTATCCCTATCTCTATCCCTATCTCTATCCCTATCCCTATCTCTCTCCCTATCTCTATCCCTATCTCTATCCCTATCCCTATCCCTATCCCTATCTCTATCCCTATCCCTATCCCTATCTCTATCCCTATCCCTATCCCTATCCCTATCTCTATCCCTATCTCTATCCCTATCCCTATCTCTCTCCCTATCCCTATCTCTATCCCTATCTCTATCCCTATCTCTATCCCTATCCCTATCCCTATCCCTATCCCTATCTCTATCCCTATCTCTATCCCTATCCCTATCTCTCTCCCTATCCCTATCTCTATCCCTATCCCTATCCCTATCCCTATCTCTGTCCCTATCTCTATCCCTATATCTATCCCTATCTCTATCCCTATCTCTATCCCTATCCCTATCTCTCTCCCTATCCCTATCTCTATCCCTATCCCTATCCCTATCCCTATCCCTATCTCTATCCCTATCTCTATCCCTATCCCTATCTCTCTCCCTATCCCTATCTCTATCCCTATCCCTATCCTATCCTATCTCTATCTCTATCCCTATCTCTATCCCTATCCCTATCTCTATCCCTATCCCTATCTCTATCCCTATCCCTATCCCTATCTCTATCCCTATCCCTATCTCTCTCCCTATCTCTATCCCTATCTCTATCCCTATCTCTGATCTCCTATCCCTATCTTTCTTCCCTATCCCTATCTCTATCCCTATCCCTATCCCTATCTCTATCCCTATCTCTATCCCTATCCCTATCCCTATCTCTATCCCTATCTCTATCCCTATCTCTATCCCTATCTCTATCCCTATCCCTATCTTCTCCTATCCCTATCTCTATCCCTATCCCTATCTCCTATCCCTATCCTATCTCTATCCCTATCCCTATCCCTATCTCTATCCCTATCTCTATCCCTATCTCTATCCCTATCTCTATCCCTATCCCTATCTTTCTCCCTATCCCTATCTCTATCCCTATCCCTATCCCTATCTCTATCCCTATCTCTATCCCTATCTCTATCCCTATCTCTATCCCTATCTCTATCCCTATCTCTATCCCTATCCCTATCCCTAT
>NC_061825.1:6573772-6583772 GCF_019202785.1 Penaeus chinensis
CGGGGTTATCTAACATTCCATTTCTAATACTGGGCTCCCTTCTCCTCGCTCCATCTGTCAGTTCGTGTGGCTAATTACTCCTCCGTCCACACACACACACACACACACACACACACACACACACACACTCACACACACACACACACACACACACACATATGTATATATATTTAGAGAGAGTGAGAGAGAGAGAGATTAGACAGACGGACAGATAGACAGTCAGACAGACAGGCAGACTCCTTCCCGTATCCAAGCAAGAGGCACACCTTAGACCCACCACGAGTTCATCAAATCAATCAACTTAAGCCCGCAGAGGAAGCGAGTCCTGAAGAAGGTAAAGTGAACGATGCACCTCGCAGGCCGTTAACAATGCAGGTTCAAAGGAAACCCCGCGCAGTGCAGGTCCTGAAGCTTCATCTGTTGGGCGTGGATTGCAGGCCAGCGATCACTGTGTTTGTTAGGCAGTAATAGGGCATTGGGAGTTGGGAGAAAAGTCCGTTGATGATGATGATGATGAGGAAGAGGATGATGTTAATGATGTTAATGATGAGGATGAGGATGAGGATGATGATGATGATGATGATGATGATGAGGAGGAGGAAGAGGATGATGATGATGTTAATGATGAGGATGAGGATGATGATGATGATGATGATGATGATGAGGAAGAGGATGATGATGATGATGATTGATGATGATGATGAGGAGGAAGAGGATGATGATGATGTTAATGATGAGGCTGATGATGATGATGATGATGATGAGGAGGAGGAGGAAGAGGATGATGATGATGTTAATGATGAGGCTGATGATGATGATGATGATGATGATGATGAGGAGGAAGAGGATGATGATGATGTTAATGATGAGGATGATGATGATGATGATGATGATGATGATGATGATGATGATGATGATGATGATGATGATGATGATGATGATGATGATGATGATGATGACGATGATGATAATGATACTTTTCTCCCAACTCCTAAGGCATTAGGAGTTGGGAGAAAAGTCCGTTGATGATGATGAGGAGGAGGATAAAGATAATGATGATGATGATGAGGAAGAGGATGATGATGATTATGATAATGATAATACTAATACTGATAATAATTATAAAAATAGTAATAATAATAATAATAATAATAATAATAATAATAATAATAATAATGATAATAATGTTGATAATATTAATAGTAGCAATAATGATAATAATGAATAGAGAAATCAACACATACGTGAAAAGTACCTGGTTATAACGGTAATGCGCGTTGAGGGAGGGGGAGGGGGAGGTGAGGGGGGAGTATTCCTCACAGATCAAATCAGAAATTAATTAAAACCGAAACTTTATATCTGAACTTAAACTTCATTGCCAGTCTACGGACCAGCACGACTTACGTAATTATTCTAAACCTTTGATGTTTTATGTTGATGTAAAATTGGATTTCAGAAAATGAAATAAAACATTTGTGCGTTAGATTATTATTTTTTTCTTCTATGAGAAATACTTTGCAACTTGCATGTATGACAAATTTTGGAGTTGCAAGGAATAAGTTTGAAAAAAAAATACAACATGCATTGTACGGGTAATAGCAAGAATACACGTTATCTTCTCCCTCCCCCCTTCTTATATATACGATTAACGACGTAATTCCTTGTACTTTAAACATATTAATTAAGAATAAAAAAAAGAAATATATATATATATATATAAGTGAAAGTATGTAAGAAGATCTTCGTTTTGCAAAATAGTCGTTTCTGTAACCAAATAAGGTTGTGACCCGTTTTACTGGTACCGAATTTCACCATTAAGAAATGCTTCATAAATAAAAGGCACAGTTCGACTTCCACATAAATCATGAATTGAGAAACCAGTAATTTACTCCTTCTGTAAGTCTCAATTGCTTGTTGATGTGACTATTCCATTGATGTCATTTTTCTCTCACGATGTCAATATTCGATGCCTTGTATAATTCCCTTTGCATAACGCTATTGAAGGCGTTGGGTGTGGCTGCTTAGAGCCTTGCGTAACTATGGTTTTAAAAATAACACTTCAACACTTGTAATTCTTTACGTAAAACATTTGTTCTATAATGTTCTACAGAAGACATCATAAGAACAAGAAAGACACACACACACACACACACACACACACACACACACACACACACACACACACACACACACACACACACACAAACACACATACAAACACACACAAAACGCACACAAACAAACACACACAAACACACAAACACACCGTACCCGTACATCACACACACACACACCAAAAAACCACCCAAGTATTTTAGAGTTTCAGCGGAGACCCGGATACTCAAAACATAAATGCCAGAGACGTCTGCCTCCACGAGAGAAAACGAACGGGCACTGATTGAGGCCATTTTGATCCCCGCTCGATAAGGATAGTTACCAGTCAGTCACTGTGCTAACGAGCTACTTAACGACCACCTAAATCACCCTTCGAGACGCCTCCTGGCTCTCGGCGCCGCAGCCTTGACCCTCGGCTCCTCGGCTCCTCGGCTCCAGATTCACGAACAGGGGGAAGCGGCGAGGGTGGGGGGAAGGGAGGGGAGAGGGAGAGGGAAGGGAGAGGGGAGGGAGAGGGAAGGGTGGGGAGGGGGAGGGAGAGGGAGAGGGAAGGGAGGGGAGAGGGAGAGGGGAGGGAAGGGAGGGGAGGGGAAGGAGGAGGGAAGTGAAGGGAGAGGGAGAAGGAAGTGAGGGGAGAGGGAGAGGGAAGGGAGGGGAGAGGGAGAGGGAAGGGGGAGGGGGAAGGAGAGGGAAGGGGGAGGGGGGAGGGAGAGGGAAGGGGGGCGAAGGAAGAGAGGGAGGGATGGGAGAGGGGAAGGGAGGGAGGGAGGGAGGAATGGGGCAGGGAAGGGGAGGGGATGGGGAGGTAGGGAGTGATGGGGGAGGAAGGGTTGAGATGGGGAAGGGGGAGGGAGAGAGGAAGGGATGGAGGAGGAAGAGCTGGGGGAGGGAAGGGGAAGGAAGGGAGGGAGTGAAGGATGGGGGAGGGAAGGGAGAGAGAAGGGAGGGAGAGGGTGGGGGAGGGGAAGGGAAGGGAAGGGATAGGATGGAAGAGATAAGGGATTGGGGAGGGGAAGGAAGGGAGGGAGTGAGGGAAGGGAAAGGGAAGGGAGCAAAGGAGGGAGGGGGAAGGAGGGAGAGAAGATAAGGGAGAGGTTGGGGGAGGGGAAGGAAGGGAGGGAGTGATAGATGGAGGGGGAAGGAGTGAGGGAAGGGAGGGGGAAAGATGGGAAGGGAGAGGAGGGAGGGATATGGGAGGGAGGGAGGCGAAGGAAGAGGAGGGGGAGGGAAGAATGAGGGAGGAGAAAGAGAAGAAATCCCGGAAGAATGAGCTAAGGAAGGCAGAAAACGGAAGGCGAAGAAAGGAAGAGAGAAACAAATCCGCTAAGGTAGGAAAAGGAGGGAAGAGAAGGCCCGGAGAGGGAGCACTCCGGCAGAGGGAGGGCCAAGTGGAGGGAGGCTATGATGAGGGCAGCGTATTAGACAGTTACGGGCTGCCTAATGGAGGAGGGGCACGGCATGGCTGATGAGGGAGTGATGATGGTGTAGAAAATGGTGATGGAGAGAGAGCATGAGATACGGGGCGAAGGGCGTTTGAAGGACGGAGAAAGAAGGGAGTAATAGATAACATGAGTTGGAATGAGGGAATAAGTTACGAGGGGGAAAGGATTCTCTTGAATATAGATGAGGAGAGAGGAGAAATAACGGATGATAACAAGGAGAGCGAAAGGGAGAGAGTAGTTGTTTGAGAGTGGTCGTAGATTAGAAAGGGAGAGGGAGAAGAAGGGCGAGAGAGGGAAAGGTAGAGGGAGAAGAAGGAAGGGAGGGAGGGAGAAAACAGCAAAGAAATGAGGAGCAAAGATAAGGAAAACAACCGGAGACAAAAAAAAAAAAGAAAAAAAAAAAAATATATATATATATGAAAAGAGAAAAAGAGAAAATTTCAAGATTGAAAAAAATACAAATTTATACGTGAAAATGCATCAATAAATCGATCGGCATTGGGACGAAAATCCTTCTTCTTTTCCAAAATCCTTGCCCTCCTTCTCTCTCTCTCTCTCTCTCTCTCTCTCTCTCTCTCTCTCTCTCTCTCTCTCTCTCTCTCTTTCCTTCTCTCTATCTTTCCTTCTCTCTCTCCCTATGCCTCTCTCTCTTTCTCTCTTCCCTCCTTCTCTCTCTCACTCTCTCTCTCTCTCTCTCTCTCTCTCTCTCTCTCTCTCTCTCTCTCTCTCTCTCTCTCTCCCTCCCTCTCTCTCGTCTTTTCCCTCTCCATCTCGACACGCATTTCCTAATTTCACAGGACCTCCAATCGCAAAACAATTTACATTCTCGTTTGCAAATTTCCTTGTGCAAGATCCTGCACTGGCAGCCCCGCTCACCCGCCCTATGCCATTTTTTCTCATTCTTTTTTCTTCTTAATCTTCTTCTCTTTCTGTTTTATCTTTTGTTTTATTTTCATTAAGATTTCCCATCCGTCATGCGCTTTTCGGCCAAGGCGACCAGGCTGTCATGGGCAAGTCGTGATTGTCATCTTCATGACCGCCTTCAAGACATGATAAATCGCTTGTCAAGTTTGCTCCGATTTTTTTTTTTTTTCATTTTTATTTCTCTTATTTTCTTGAGAATATGATACGTCTCTCGCGTATCTTCTTAGCCATTTGGACATCAGGGAAACACCTTTTTTTTATGTAAGAAGAAAATAGAGGAAAGAAAAAAGGGAAATACATATCCTCCCCCGCACCCCACACCCCCCACACCTCCCTGTTACTTCGCGGAGTTTGGGGAGGGAGGGAGGGGAATAACAGGAGGGAAGGGAAGAGGAGGAGGAAGGGAAAAGGGAAGGAGGAGGGAGGGAGAGGAAGAGGAGGAGGAGGAAAGAAGGGAGAGGAGGAGAAGGAGGTAGGGGAAGAAGAGGAGGAAGGGAAGAAAAAAGGAGAGAGGAGGGAGGGAGAGGAAAAGGAAGAGGGAGTTAGAGAGGGAGCAGAAGGAAAAGGAGAAAGGAGGAAGAGGAAGAAGAAGAAAAAAAAAAAAGAGAACGGAAACAGAAGAGGGAACGAGAGAGGGAGAGGAGAGAGAAAAGCACACAAGGCGAGAGAGTGTCTCAAGAAATGGGTCAACCGAACACTGTTAAGGACACGAGGCTAATACACGTCTCCAGCGTTTCAGAGGTAAATGTCACCAGTAGAGCAGGAAAGTTATTTTACCTGACCCTGTGCCGCTCACACGCCCGGGAACGGCCTCGCCCGCAGGTTAGGCGGCTGGCTCGCACAGGTGCTGTTTGAATCGCCGCTTTTAATTCTGTTTCTTTTATTGGGTCGCTAGGTTTTGATGCTTGGTGTCGTGGATGGACGTATATACATATATATATATATATATATATATATATATATATATATATATATATATATGTATGTATGTATATTCCTATGTATGTGTGTGTGTTTGCGTGTGTGTTTGCGTTTGTATGTGTATGTGCCTGTGCGTGTGTGTGTTTATTAGTTTTCTTTTCCTATCTTTTCATTTTTTCTTTATTCTTGTGTTTTTTTCATTATTTCTTTTCTCTTCTTCTTTTCTTTTTCATTTATCTTCTTCTTTTCTTTTTCTTCTCTCTCTCTCCTTATCTTTCTTTCTTTTGATCTAAACAGCACCATTGCTAATTCAGTTGAATGACACCGTAACCATTTTCCTTCATGATTCTGCGCTGTCGATTTCAGGCTATTTTTCTCATTATTGCTTCTCTCGATTATATCCAGTTCTCTTCGTTGCATTTCCTCTTTCTTCTTATCAAACTTTTCTCTCGTGTTTTTTCTTTCCGTTTCGCTTTCTCTGTGTCTGCTTAATTCGTTTTTTCTCTTGCTCTGTCTCTCTTTCATTTTTTCTTTTTGTTTCTCTCTCTCCTTCTCTTTCTCTTCTTTCCCTTTTCTCTTCTCTCTCTGTCTCTCTCTCTCTCTCTCTCTCTCTCTCTCTCTCTCTCTCTCTCTCTCTCTCTCTCTCTCTCTCTCTCTCTCTCTCTCCCCCCCCCCCCCCCCCCTCTCTCTCTCTCTCTCTCTCTCTCTCTCTCTCTCTCTCTCTCTCTCTCTCTCTCTCTCTCCCTCTCTCTCTCTCTCTCTCTCTCTCTCTCTCTCTCTCTCTCTCTCATTCTTATTTATTAGTTGTCTATGTATCTACCATTTTATCTATCCCTTTCTCCGTCTGACTGTCTATCTATATGTATATTTATCTTTCTTCATCTATCTATCTTTATCTCTATCCGTGGATACATTTCTATATCAATATCTCTTTCTCCGTCAATCTATCCCTATCTCTCTCTTTCTCCTATCTACCTCTATCCCTATCTCTCTCTTTCTCCTATCTACCTCTATTCGTATCTCTCTCTTTCTCCTATCTACCTCTATCCCTATCTCTCTCTTTCTCCTATCTACCTCTATTCGTATCTCTCTCTTTCTCCTATCTACCTCTATCCCTATATCTCTCTTTCTCCTATCTACCTCTATCCCTTATCTCTCTCTTTCTCCACCTATCTATATCTACCTCTCTTCAAAAAATAGAAAGAAAGAAAGAAAAATAGACAAAAGCAGATATAATTAACAGATAAACCAACTCAAAATACAATAATAATAATAATAATAATCCATAATGATAATAATAATCATAATAATAACAATAACAATAATAATAATAATAATAATAATAATAATAATCTACGTGAGGAAAGTGTGTATTCTTCGCCCTTGACGTGACAGCCCTGTGGCAGAATCAATATAACTTTGCAACTGACGAGAAAACACGAGATAAGATCTCCTTTGTCACACATTGCAATAGGAAGGTGCTATTGTGAATGTGTTGCTTGAATGACGTTCGAGCAAATTGGCGCTTGGTAGAATTTATAGGATAGTTATAGGATAGGTGAGGATATTTAAAAGGCATTTCGAGCCATTTAAAGAGCACTTGAGGTCATTTACTGCGCTGCCTGGTCATACTTAACCCGCATCATGGTCATTTTTAATACGCAGTTAACGTCATTTAACGCGCATACTGCTCATAATTAAACGCGCAATCTGGCCATATTCAATAAGCCTCCTGGCCTTTTAATACATATTTAACACCATTTAACGCGCATCCCGGTCATAATTAACGCGCATCCAAGGCCATAATCATTCCGAAACCTGGCCATTTAACGCTCATCTTGCGCTCAGAGCATCCCGCGGTCAGCGCCTCCCCCCCCCCCCCCCCCTTCCCCTTCTTCCCAACCCCCTCGTTGTCAATGGCCTCCAGAAACTCCACACACGCAACCATCATTTAAACTCTTTTACTCCACATTATTCACTCCTCTAATTACAGTATCAAAGTCGTGTCTCACCAACTGTCTTCTCACTCTGGAATCTCTTGAGGAGCCTTTCTAAACGTTGCTTTTGGGGCCCGAGAGAAATTTCGCGGAGGCGGGCGGGCGGGCGGCGCGCGGGCGGGCTGGGTTCTGGTGCGTGAGCTTTGCCCGCTGTTGGTAAGGGGTATTTAGGCTCACGAGAGGTCCACAGAAGGGAAAAATATGTGTATGTATATATGCATTTATATATGTTCATATATATATATATATGCACACACACATATATATTTAGATATAAATATGTATAAAAGTATATCTATCTATCTATCTGTCTATATATATGTATGTATGTATGTATGTATATATACATACATACATACATACATACATAC
This sequence comes from Penaeus chinensis, assembly GCF_019202785.1. Taxonomy (NCBI): domain Eukaryota; kingdom Metazoa; phylum Arthropoda; class Malacostraca; order Decapoda; family Penaeidae; genus Penaeus; species Penaeus chinensis. The sequence continues at coordinate 6,581,543 of NC_061825.1, forward strand.
ATACATACATACATACATATATACAGAGATGTGTGTGGGTGTATATATATATATATATATATATATATGTATATATATGTATATATATACATATATATATATGTATGTATATATGTGTGTGTGTGTATATACATATATATAAGCATATGTATAAATATATATACACATATATATATATATATATATATATATATATATATATATATATATGTGTGTGTGTATATGTATATATCTATGCATATGCATATATACACACATATACATACATGCATACATACATATATATAAATATATGTATATTTATATATACATATATTAATACACACACACACACACACACACGCACACATATATGTATATATATACATATATATATGCATATATATATGTATATAAATAAGTATATATATATGTATATATATACACGTATACATACATACATACATACATATATAAATATATGTATATTTATATATACATATATATACATATAAGTATATGTATACATATGTCTGTATATATATATATATATATATATATATATATATATATATATATATATGTGTGTGTGTGTGTGTGTGTGTGTGTGTGTGTGTGTGTATAAATGTATATGTGTATGTATATATGTATATATGTATATATATGTATATATATATATATATATATATATATATATATATATATACACATATACACACATATAGTCAGAAAACCCGTGGAAAGAGCAGCGCAGAGGAAAGCGCTCCTGGAGGCGCGTCGCCCGAGCGGCCTCACAGCTGCTCGTGGCGCGATGCCCCGTCGGTCCCGCCAGCTGCCCTAGGTTTGGTATGTGAACGAATTACTTACAGGCGATTACAGCCATTTACATAATTACTCCGGCATATGTTTCATGACAGGTGCTGACAAGGTTTCTTCGGTGTCGTAATTCTCGCTTCGGTGCGGGGTCATGTGCTCGGAGCGGGGCATTCCGACGCCGGCGCTGCAGAGGGAGGGAGGGGGGGAGGGGAGGGGAAGGAGGATGGAGGGAGGGAGACGAGAAGGATGAAGGGAGAGGGGAGGGAGGGAGGGAGGGAGGGAGGGAGGGAGGGAGGAGGTGGGTGTTGCAGAAGGAACCGCGGTTTTGGGAGATGCGGGTTCCGCTCAGTCGGAGACTTACGAGGATGCTTGGAGACTCGTGAGACCGCATTGAGACCCATGAGACCGCCCTCAGACCCACGGGACCGCATGGAAGCTCACGAGACCGACTGGAGACTCCCGGAGCGGACTGGAGACTCACGAGATCGCACGAAGACTCCCACAGACCCTTGGCCTCGAGGCTGGACCGAGGTGGAAGTGGAGGGTGGATGCTTGTCGCTGGAGGCAGAGAGTGGAAGGGTGGAGGCTGACAGGCTGGAGGATGGAGGCAGGAAGACCTGCAGACATGCACGTTGTGACTGCCTGTGAGCACCAGACGGGTTTATTGGGGTCAGTGTCAGGCGCTGCCGCGTGGGGAGGCATTTCCTGCTTCCTCTGCCTTCTGCGTCATGCATAACCGCCACACCTCTACCACACCTCCGCCTCCGCCGCGGTATTTATTCCACCCACTCCTCCGCCGCCGCTGCATGGCCACCCACGTCGGCGGTCTGCATGACTATTGCTGCGTCATTCACGTCGATGTTCCCATGACGATGTGGCACTTCATGACGCTCATAAGGGGTCATGATTCTGAAACTGGAGGTAGCCGTATTGCGGGAGAGATGTAGTTCACGAGGCACCGCGGATTAAGTTTCTCCAAGTCTTCTTTTGACGTCGTAGTTCACGAGGCGCAGCGGATTATATTGCACGAAGTCTTTTGACGTCGAGGCTCATTCACACCGCCAGTTCACCCCCGCGGCTTATCTCATGACGTTACGTTACTATGATTTCGTCACGCCAACAATGTCATTAAGATTTTTTTTTAATTCGGTATGCAAATGTGTTTCGAAATATTATCCCTCGTCTTATCACAAAAAAACTGCCGTGCTGCGTCATTAATCTACATCACAGGACACGTCAAGCATGGATATAGGTGAACCACGAGTTAAAAAGACATACAAAAACGGTGATCACGAGTTAAAAAGACATGCACACACAGTGACCTAAGGAGATAAAGAGACATGTAAAGACAGAGACCACGAGTTAAAAAGACATGTAGACAATGGCCATGAGATAAAAAGACACGTAGGGACAGTGACCACGAGATAAATTGACC
>NC_061825.1:6596739-6601739 GCF_019202785.1 Penaeus chinensis
CTGCTCCCTTTGTCTTCCTTTCTCATCCCTCCCTCTTCCTCAGCCTCCCTCTTTTCCTTCCTTTTTTTTTCCTCTCCCTCATATCCTTCCTCCTTCTCCCTCTCCCCCAGTCCCCCTCTCCCTCCCTCTTTCCCTCTCCCTTGAATCCCCCTTTATCCCTTCCCTCTCATCCCGCTCCTTCTCCTCCCTCCCCCTCACCCTCCCTCATCCCACTCCTTTCCTCCCTCCCATCCCTCCCATCACCCTCCCCCCTAACCCCACTCCCTCACCTTCCCCCTCACCCCATTCCCTCAATCACTCCCAATCCATCCTTCTCAAGGCCCCGACTTCCCCCACTCTCTCCCCGTCCCTTTCCCTCTTCCCCTCCCCTTCCCTTCCCCTTCTCCCTCCCTCCCCTCCACCCCCACCCCCAAGCGAGGCGAGTAAGGGCAGCGCCATCCGGTTAAAACGTGGCGCGCCGTTTTGGGTCCACACGCGAATTACGGCAAGAGAGCGAGTACACCGGATTTAAAGGTGCGCTGGCGATCGTGCGCTGCGGAGGGAGAAGGAGAGAGAGAGTGGGTGTGTGTGTGTGGAAAAGGGTACGTGTGTGTGTGTGGTGTAAGTGTGAGAGGTGTGTGTGGTTGTGTGGGTGTGGGGGTGGGTGTGGTTGGGATGGGTGTGATGGGGGTTGGGGTTGTGTGTTATGTTGTGTTGTAAACAGAAAAAGAAATTGTATTTGGCAAAATAATTTCTTAAAATAGAGGACCATATCCGTAAACCGATAAAAAAAGCACACCTAACCAAAACCTAAACTTAGAACTTACCAAAAAAAAACTACCTTCCTTCAAATGACTTCAACTTTTACCATACCTAATTAACCACCAAAACGTACGTACAAAGTTGAAGGCGGACACCAGCACAGAACCTCGAAATTCATCGTGACCGGAGGATCTTTGGACTCCTCTGCGTCGTCTCGCGGTACAGTTCCGTATTGGGTGTGAAGCCCGACAACGTAGGTGTGTGTTGTTACATGCAATCACATTATGGTTCTAATGGCGTCCATTTCAGACCGTGAAATGTGGACCGCGCCGTGTGCTCTCAGAGAACCCCCATTAAAATTCTATCGAACCCTCTAGGTCTTGTGACGGCGTGAAAGGTGAATGTAGCCAGTTATAACTAGTAGTGTGTTTAGCGAAGTTCTTGTATCCTGTGTAGCTAAGGAGACGCGACAATTTTTTTCTTTCTTTTTTTTTTTTTTTTTTTTTTTTTTTTTCTTGAATTCTCCGAAACTCTTCTCTTTAAATAATACCATTCGCAGGAATTTGACGTTTGATACGCGAACCCCTGCGCCGTGTGTCGCCTCTCTTGTGCAGAAGTTTGGCCCTCCTGAAGTCACACGCGGGAGGAAGACGCCCCTCTTCCGATTTCCGAAGGACCTGCCGTGGCCTCCTCCTTCGCCGCCTCTTGTCGCCCTTCGGGAAATATGTCTTCGACTGAAATGCAAGACGAGAGGAGGAAATTTCAGTCCATATCCGGCCATGTCGTTTTATTCAATCTAGGTTCGTATGCGGGTATCTAGGTATTCCATCCAGGTTTGTATGGGCTGTTTTTTCCCTGATGGGCGGAGTTGTTGGTCTTAAGTTGCACTGCAATAGAAGGCATCTGAGGAGAAAAAATAGAGTACTTGCAACGAGAAGCTCGGTCAGCCACGTGTGAGACGCAGTTGCAGGGTTTGCCAAGTCAGGGATCTCCAGACACGATGCCTTTGTTGACATTTTTTCAGCTTTTCATGCCATTCGGATTTCATTATATTCATCATTCTCCTTCAGCTTCCGATAAGCTTCATCCTGACGTCCTTTCACTGCGCTTCATTTGCATATTCCTGCAGAGTGTTGGAAACTGCAATTCCACTCCATAAAACAGACCAGATCGGGTCGTGGTCGTCCTCTAGAAATCCGGCCGCACTTCCTTACAAGAATCCGAAAGAAGTGCGACCTAGTATGACCTTCTGCGCCGTCTTGGTTTTCCCCGTGACCTAATTGTGAGCGTGCTCGGCGGCCAAATCCGGGAGGGTCGCGAGCGCTCGGCAGCATTACGACACAGGCGAGCATGCAGCAGCACCGGCACCCCCGCCACCCATCGATCAGTACTTCGTCTACTACACATCGGCCAGTCCAGAGGGAGGCGGAGGAGGAGGATCCACTTGCGCTTTTAAGAAACCGCTAGTTAATGGCAGGGACCGCCGGCGCAGAAATGGGCGCGTCACAATGATTTACTCCGCCGAGGCAGGGTCGCCGCGGCGTGGACTTGGGCCGAGCAATCTCCGTGTTTTTGTCACGCCGCGGAATATTTTTAGTGTTGTTGGTGAATGGGCACCTGGCCGCGCTGCCAGATGCACGACAAGGCGCGGGGACCACCACCACCTCCACGCTGTTATTGATCCTGGACCGCTGCAATCCGGGAAGTACCTCCTCTCAACCCCGCGTGGAATGTGCCGGACACAACATCAACTTTCTCACGTCCAACCGTGCTGAATGCTAACCTCGGCACCCCGACTTCACCCCTTCACCCCCCCTCCCGCGCCCACCCCGCCCCCTGCACCGCCCAACTCGCCACCCTCGCCACCTGGACTACTTACTCGGAACATATCGTTTAGTATCCTCATTACGGACACCATTATGCACACGGCGGTCCTTGGCCTTCCTTCTCGCTGGCCACTCGTCTCTCGTCTCCGTCCCTCAGCTTGACTTACATTAAGCTGATGACCCGAAGCTGCGTGTCCCCCTGCGTCCCTCTGGCCCCCCTGGGTGAGCGTCGCGCCCTTCGCTCCATCCACCTGCCTGACACAACGCTGCAGAGGAGATGAAAGAGATGTGTTGGCGTAACATTTAACATAAGTAAATATTTCTTCCTTCCTCAGATCTTCGTGTAAATCCCCATCACGTATCGTTCCCTTATTATAACACTCTTCCCCCTGCCCGTTACTTTATCGTCCCCTTAAATACCTGCATAATACTTGTCTCTCGTTACAGATTCGGACCCTACCTGAGACGAGGCCCCCATAACCCGGCGATTTCCCTTCGCCATCTCCCGTACCCTCCCTCCTCACCCCCTCATCTCCCCACCTCCTCTCCTGGATAAAACCTCCCTGTCCTGATTTTACCTTCCCCTTTCTTATCTTCCTTTTCCTTCCATTATAGAAATTCCCCATCTGGAATACGACACACGAACGTCCCATGACATCATTGGCAAGTACTTTTCCTACTGTATAATATCACCCGCATGTGTCTTTCCTCTTGCTTGTTTACACGGAAAGATCATGTATTTGCGTCATCTACTACACGTGCCATTATCATCCTAATGGTTTCTCTGATTCTATTCAATACCAGATGCGCTCATACCTATCTACAGCAACTACAATACAATGTCAATGTCATTATTCATAAATGCTTTCACTGATTTTATCCATTTACCTTACGTACTTGAATCCATTTACGTCAACGGCTGTCCGTCCCATAACCTTTATCGCAATTTCTTCTAATTCTACACATTTCCAGACGCACTCAAACCCATCTACACCCACGATTCGACATGCCATTATCTCCAAATGTCCCTCCCCTCCCTCCTCCCTCCTCCCTCCTCCCTCCTCCCTCCTCCCTCCTCCCTCCCTCCTCCCTCCTCCCTCCTCCCTCCTCCCTCCTCCCTCCTCCCTCCTCCCTCCTCCCTCCTCCCTCCTCCCTCCTGGCTCAACCCATAACCAGATCAACTCAAACCCAACCAATGATGACAACCATCCACACGACGCGTTTGAGGCACGACCCACCCAACTTGCCTCCTCGCCGATATACCTGAGCCCGCAGCCAGGTGACAGGGCTGCTGGGAACTCTACGGGTGTCGCGTGTGGTATACTGAAGACACAGAAGAACTAGCGAAAGGCACCGGGAGGAGGAGCACACAGGAACACGTAAACATACATATACACAAACAAACACTCGCCTACACCATCCATATGCACATGAGTCTGCATATGGATGTGTATGGAAATATGTATACATACGTGTATATCTACGTACTTATTTACATACATACATACAGGCAAACAACCAGACAGAATATATATGTATATATATATATATATATATATATATATATGTGTGTGTGTGTGTGTGTGTGTGTGTGTGTGTGTGTGTGTGTGTGTGTGTGTGTGTATGTGTGTGTGTATATATATATATATATATATATACATATATGCACACACACTCATATGTACGTATATATGCATATAAATGTGCTTGCATCTACTGATCCAACTCATTACGTCCGCAAGCACACATCTAATGCGAGAGAAGGATGAATAAATAAATAGACACGCAGGTTGACAGAGAAGTGGAAAGATAGAGGGGAGAGAGAAAGGCGGAGAGAGGAAAGAGAGGGAGGAGGGAGATAAAGTAGGAAGTGGGTGATTAGGAGAGATGAAGAAGGGAGGGTTAGAAGGAGGGGGAAGACGAGAGAGAATGGAGGGAGGAAGAGAAGAGGAGAGAAAAGATGGAGGAAAAGAAGGAATGTAAAGAGAGGTAGAAGAAGAAACGAAGGAGGGGGGAAAGGGACAAGGATTGGAAGGAGGGGGAGGAGAAGAGAGGGGAGAGGGAGAAAGGAAAAGAGGACTGCAAAGAGAGAGAGAGAAGAAGAAGAGACACACGAGAGAGGAAAGAAAGGATTGAGAAGAGAAGAAGAGAGGAAGGACAGAGGGACTGCAAAGAAACGAGGAAGAGAAGAGGAAGGAGAAAGGAAAGGAAGGAGGGGAGAAAAAGAGAAGAAAGGGGGAAGAAGGAAAGGAGAAGAGAGGAAGCACGGAGGTCGAGGAGAGACTCAGACGGCCCTTGTTTGTCTCGGCGCGTCTGATGAGCTCGCTCGCGTCCCACGATTATCGCAGACGTGAGAAAGTTGACACACGCGGTCGGGGACGCAGGCGAGAAAGACGCAGCGTCACGCCCACAGACGGACTTCCTGACCCCTCG
>NC_061825.1:6606739-6609239 GCF_019202785.1 Penaeus chinensis
CCTCTCCTCCTCCTCTCCTCCTCTCCTCCTCCTCCTCTCCTCCTCCTCCTCTCCTCCTCCTCCTCTCCTCCTCCTCCTCTCCTCCTCTCCTCCTCCTCTCCTCCTCTCCTCCTCCTCCTCCTCTCCTCCTCCTCCTCACCTCCTCTCCTCCTCCTCTCCTCCTCTCCTCCTCCTCCTCACCTCCTCTCCTCCTCCTCTCCTCCTCCTCCTCTCCTCCTCCTCCTCTCCTCCTCCTCCTCTCCTCCTCCTCCTCTCCTCCTCCTCTCCTCCTCCTCCTCTTCCTCCTCCTCTCCTCCTCCTCCTCCTCCTCCTCCTCCTCCTCTCCTCCTCTTCCTCCTCCTCCTCCCCCCTCCTCCTCCCCTCCTCCTCCTCCTCCTCCTCCTTCTTCTTCTTCTCCTCTTCCTCCTCCTCCTCTCCTCTTCCTCCTCATCTCCTCCTCTCCTCCTCTCCTCCTCCTCCTCCTCCTCCTCCTCCTCCTCCTCCTCCTCCGGGCTGGACGGGAAGAGGAGAGAGAGGAGGGGGCCGGGGGTCAACAGGGCCAGGTTCCGGGTGTGTTCAGCGCCCGAGAGGAGGAGAGGCAGAGGGGGCACCTAGAACCCCGTCTCCTCCCCCCTTACCCCTCCTCCACCCCCCACCCCTGTGCTCCACCTGGTGTTATTACGCCTTCCCATAATTGGCTGAGCGCGGCTCTCGCATGTCGTGTTGTTTACCCTTCTGACGTCACTAGGCATCGACACCGGATCTCCGAGTAGTAACATTATGGTTGTGACGTCACCTTATACTCCTCCTCCTCCTCCCCCTCCTCCTCCTCCTCCTCCTCCTCCTCTTATCTCGGCTGGGCCAGGTGAGCAGCACAGGAGGAGGGCAGTGGCGCACCGTTCGAAGGAGGGGAAGAGGGGAGGGGAATAGTGGAGGGAGGGATAGGAGGGAGGGGGAGGAGAGAGAGGAGGGGAGGGAGGAGGGGAGGGGAAGGAGAAGGGGGAGTTGATTGAGGCAATGGAAGGAGGGAAGACGATGAGGGAGGGGAAGGAATGAAGATAAAAAGGGAGAGGAAGGAGAAAAGGAAGGGAAGAGAAGGAGAGAAGCGAAGAAGGGACGGGATATGGAAAGCTCGTGCGGAAGGGCAAAGGGCGGCCTCAGAGCGAGGGCGAAGGGCGACAGAGAAAGCGAGAGAGGTTAATAGTGTATGGACCCGAGCGAGGTTCTCTGGTGACGTAATGGTTCCTGGAGGTGGTTGGCCTAAACTGTTGCATTATGCTGTTTGCTTCAGGTATTTTGCTTCAGGTAGTCTGCTTGTTATGTTCTTATAAGTATACAGTGCTTTAAGGATGTTGTCTTTGTTGTGGCATGTCGTACTCTGTTATTGTGGCATGTTTGTTGCTATTTTTTCTGCGGTTGCCAAAGGCCACGGGTACGGAGCGTTTGATGTCCGAGCGCCCCTTCCCGCCGGAGCCCGAGGACCATTTATGACAGTCCAGGTCACCGGCGGCGCACTTGCTTTTACTTCTCCATGTCTTGAGACTTTTTCCTCCTGTTTTTTTCTGTTCCAAGAGACACCGCCCCGTCCGGCCCCCTGGGAGCATACTCTCACAAAGCCTCGCGTTACGTCACAGAAGGACATGTCGCGCCGCTTGCCACGACACCGACCAGGTAATTGCTCGACCTTCCTCTCCCGTCGAGCTCGTAGCCATAGAGGTGACGGGGACGCGCGCCTCTCCGTCGCCAGCCCCTTTGTGCGGCGCAGGGTCACAGAGTCTGAGAGTGGGCGACCGACCTCTGCGATAAACACAGGTTGATAAATCGCGAGGAATGAGGGAGGAGCAAGAGGAAAGAACAAGGGGGTAATGTGGTACTGTGGAAGTTTTAGTTATTAAGGATGGTGGTGTTAATATGTTCGTTCATGAAGGTAGTGCTAAATTCATTTATCGAGTGGATGGTGGAAACGGATAGCAAATACTGAATCAAAAATCCCGAAAACTAATCCCAGACTTGCTTCTTGCTCAAAACGCTGCCAAGAAAAGAAAAAAAATTGATCGAAACCGTTGTTAATTATCGCGTAGAACCAGTGGAGAAGTAACTGTCAAATCCCCAGAGCTATTTGTTGTGACGAAGCTTGAAGGCCGCCCCTGCTCGTCGCCCACAAAATCCAGGCCCGCTATCAACAATGCACCCGCCGCTCCCTTATTTGGGCGTTATCTGCGTGACGTCACAGAGGCGGAGACTGTTATTGAGGCGTGACAAGTGACTAATGTTGAGGAGGGGGTCGCAGAGAAGGAGGAGGGGGAGGCGAAGAGGAAGGGACATTGAGGAGCCGCCTTTTACGGGTCGGGCGCCTTATACAGCAGGAGACTCTGTTTATTTCTCCAACATTACCAGTGCCATTACGCCCCTCCCCGCGGGCGTCATCGTCCGTGGCGCCCATGCCGGAACGCCTGTCATCATGAGGCTCAGCCGTAATCTGGTGGAAGTGGCCGACAGACAAGAAAATTAATTCTATAAT
>NC_061825.1:6611278-6613778 GCF_019202785.1 Penaeus chinensis
ACGCACCCACTCGCCTTTGCTTGCATGCACATAGTCCCCCGAGTTCCACCTGTAATAAGACAAATCATGTTTTTTTCCGATAAAGCAGGCGGGGGGGAGGGGAGGGGGAGGGGGCGTGTCCTTGGCCAGACACGTATCTCCGGCGTTGCCAAGTAAGCAATTGGCGATAAAGGTAATCAGCACCTCGGCAATAAGGTCGCTACGTGGGAATTAGAGTCAGTACAAAGTTATCTGTGACACCAGGATAGAACGTCTTGTCTTATCTCTCGTATCATGAGAGATAGAGAGCCCTGGCATGGTACATCACGCCTCGCCCGCGTATGCTCAGCACACTCATGGACAGGCGTGTATAAGCGCACTCACATTAATGCGCTCTAGTACAAGCGCGCTCGTGTACACGCACACATGTACATCCATACTCATGTACATCCACGCGCTCCTCATATAATAGAGCAATCATGTACACGCACATATTTACACGCGTTCTCATGAACAAGAGAACTAATGTACACGCACTCATGTACGAGACAACTATTGTACACAGATATTCACGTACATGCACATGTCGCGATGTCCTTTTCTATCACTACGCGGACGACTCTCATCTCTGAGGCGAAGACAAGTCTGCTCTGCGGTGAACGAAAGGCAAGGAAGGGTTGGGACTCCGTAGCATCAAGGACCTTGCGCTGCCGAAGAGAGGGAGAGGGAGGGAGAGAGAGTTTGAGAGAGAGAGAGAGAGAGTGAGAGAGTGAGAGAGTGAGAGAGAGTGAGAGAGAGAGAGAGAGAGAGAGAGAGAGAGAGAGAGAGAGAGAGAGAGAGAGAGAGAGAGAGAGAGAGAGAGAGAGAGAGAGAGAGAGAGAGAAAGAGAGAGAGAGAGAGAGAGAGAGAGAGAGAGAGAGAGAAAGAGAGAGATAAAGAGGGAGAGAGAGAGAGAGAGGGAGAGATAGATGAAGAGAGAGAGAGAGAGAGGGAGAGAGACAGAGAGAGAGACAGGTACACACATAGAGAGACAGACATCCACGGCTTAGGGCAAAACGCATTCTCAGAGACAGGGCAATCCACTGACTACCTATCTGCCTTAAGGAGTCGGCTGATGAACGTCGACATAGAGGTAGAAGACACAAGCACAAGAGAAAATCCTGTTATCAAAGCGCTGGCATAATGTTGTCACGTGTTACGTCGCTCTACCACCCGCAGTGTTAAAGATGTTCCGTGCGCGATTGTCCCCGCGGAGGCCGTGGTGGTTGCTGGAGACGAATGTAAGGGGTTAATTCTTTACTTTGAGACACTGTTATGAACTATTTTTGTCTGAGATGCCGACTCTTTCACATACGTTCTAGAGGATGGGCGTGGTGATCATCGGGATATTAGCATGTAATAGTAATGATAATAATGACAATAATAATGATAATAATGATTATAATATTTATAGCAAAAACAATAATGATAATAACAATAATAAAAATATATTATCATGTCCTTCACAACAAAATAACCTCCAGGGCGCCTAGTGGTTTAGGGTTAACACACTCATCAAGAACTCTTCTTAAAACCCATTCCCCGAAATGCCCGGGGCGCGCCTCTCACGCACAGCCGACGTGTTTAAATGTACTGGAAAAAACACCCACGAATACCTACATAAACAGTACACAGCCTTATCAAACCTTAAAAAAAATGAAATAGATAAATAATCTCGAAGAAAAAGTATAAATTGGTCATCAGACACACGAGTTGGAATATAAAATCGTAAATAAATAAAACCGACGGACTTGGCCAATACTTCACTACAATCTTGACAGGTCCCTTTAACAACGCGCCGTCAGCTGATGAGGAGTTACTAGTAATTAACTGGAAGATAAAAGACAAGTCCTCATGACAACGGAATATCTAGCAACCAAATGATAAGTGAACAGATATAAAAATAGGGTAATTATGATGGATTTCGTTAAATATGAGATGTGGCACCTGCTTTACATGTAAATTTAAGAGAGTAAGTGGCTGTAAGGTAAAAAAATTATACGTATATATACACCATACACTTTCACAGCCGTAATATGCTAGTCTCTGCATAGATACCGCACGGCTGATACATACAAGGTTGTAAATGACTTTTTAAAGCTATAAAAAATATCATTATCTATATACATATACCACACGTCTGATATATACAAGGTGTAAAATAGTAAACACTGGAGGATGAAAGGAAAAATATCCCATTTATGAAGTACAAGTCACGCATAATTTGTTTTACCTCATGATAAGTCGTTCCGAATTGTCATAATTACTGTATTAATTATCCCCAATTATCCTGTTCTTAGGCCTACTGCACTATTTCACTGCAATGACTCGTTGACGTTGCCCTGTGGTCGCCCCTTCTTTCCCGAGAGTTGATTTAAATGCTTTTTTCACACATTTATTTCATTTTTTTTTTTTATAAAAGGGACAGGATCAAACAATATTTGTAATAATATATAAAAAGTGAAATATATATATAGATATA
>NC_061825.1:6623395-6633395 GCF_019202785.1 Penaeus chinensis
CCCATCCCCCCCCGCCCCCCCCCCCCCCCGCCATCCCCCCCCCCCCCCCCCCCCCCGCCCTGCCCCCCCGCCCCCCCCCGCCCCCCCCCGCCCAGCCCCCCCCTTGCCCCCCCGGCCCATGCCCCCCCCCCCGGCCCAGCCCCCGCTCCTTTCCCTTTTCAAAAAGGGCCTTTTTTCCCCCGGGGGGGGGGGCCTTGACCCCCTCCAGACTAACCCCCCATTCCCCCAAAACTTCTTAGATCATTCTCTCTGACCTTCATATCCTTCACTCTGACCTTACTCTTTACCCTCTGACCCTTTCGCGTCCTGAACTCCCCCCCCCCCCCCCCCCAATCCTCTATCCTCCCTTCGTCTTCCCTCCGGGATATTCCTTTTCCCTCCCCCCCCCCCCCCCCCCCCCCCCCACGACGGACTGACCTTACTAAGCTTGAAATCACTTTGACATCTCCGTCAACGCGATTCTGATAATGAAGGCGGGCGGTATCTGACCTTGAAATCTCCTCGGTGACCTTGACCTGTTTACTGTCTTCCTCCTCCTCCTCCTCCTCCTCCTTCTTCTTTTTCTCCTCCTCCTTTACTTCCACCTCTTCCTTCATTTCATTATCCCCTTCCTCTCTCTCTCTTTCTCTTCTTCTCCTCCTCTTTCTCTTCATCTCCCACTACCCCTCCTCTTCCTCTCTCTCTCTCCCCCTCCTACTCCTCCTCCCTCTTCTCTCTCTTCTTCTCCCTCTCCTCCTCTTCCTCCGTCTCTCTCTTCTTCCCCCCTCCTCCACTCTCTTCTCCTCCTCCTCCTCCTCTCCCTATTCTTCTCTCCCCCCCCTCCTCCTCCTCCTCCTCCTCCTCCTCCTCCTCCTCTTCCTCCTCCTCCTCCTCCTCACCTCCTCCTCCTCCTCCTCAGCTTCTCCTCCTCCTCACCTCCTCCTCCTCCTCACCACCTCCTCCTCCTCCTCCTCCTCCTCCTCCTCCTCCTCCTCCTCCTCTTCCTCCTCCCCCTCTCTCCTTCTGACCAGCGCCCCTCGCAAAGCTCCCCCTACAAGGTCAGGAGCGCCAGTGCGGCCGACCCCCTTGCCCACACCTGGGTCTCCCCCCCCCCCCCGCCGCCGTGGTTGCGGGCAGAAGACATGCGCGAGATGATTTGCATGGCTACGCGCTCGCTCACGTCCATGCACATACTCACTTCTATATACACGTACATGTACACATGTATACGTGTGTGTGTGTGTTTATGTGTTCCAAACACATACACAAGCGTGTGTGTGTGTGTCGATTCATACATACATAAATATATATATATATATATATATATATATATATATATATATGTGTGTGTGTGTGTGTGTGTGTGTGTGTGTGTGTGTGTGAGTGAGAGAGAGAGAGAGAGTGAGTGAGTGAGTGAGTGAGTGAGTGAGTGAGTGAGTGAGTGTGTGAGTGAGTGTGTGAATGAGTGAGTGTGTGAGTGAGTGAGTGAGAGAGAGAGAGAGAGAGAGAGAGAGAGAGAGAGAGAGAGAGAGAGAGAGAGAGAGAGAGAGAGAGAGAGAGAGAGAGACACCACGCACACATATATATAAATGCGCAGACAGACAAATAAACACATTGAAATATACAAGCAGTCAAAGGGACGGACGGGCGTCTACTCCCTCACTCAGACATATTTGGAAACACACACACACAAACGCGCGCGCGCGCGCATTATATATATCTTATGTATATCTAATATATATATATATATATATATATATATATAACACACACACACACACACACACACACACACACACACACGCACACACACACACACACACACACACACACACACACACGCACACACACACACACGCACACACGCACACACACACACACACACACATATGTATATCATATTTATTTAATTACATATATATTAATATAAATTTATATTACTATATTTTTTCCCAATATTGCTATAGTCTTGACACACTGATTTTCTTTTCATCTACATCTTATCTTTCAAATAAAATTTTCCATATATACTGAAAAACATCATCTGGTTCTGACATCAGCAGCAGTTTCCTGTGATGTGTCTTGAGCACAAGAGAGACAGGATTTTGAAAAACATCTTCATAAATTCGGACTTTGTCGGGGAAGGATGGAGAGAAACAAGCAAGTTATATACCTTATTCCTATATTCAGAAATCTGGCTTTGTATAAAACTACAATTAATTATTCTAATATCAATAAATAAAATAAATAGACAACAGCGCCACATCTTAATAATACATTTAATAGCACAACGAAAACATCTGTTAAAAAATTTCCTAAAAAAAGATGAATATTGCATTCTCTAAGTCTGTTTGGGTCAGAATAACGTTAATTGAGTCGGTCAAACAGTGTTAACATTGTTTTTTTTTTTTAATATAACAGTTTGGGAAGATAAATTTATAAACACTTCAAATCTAAAAAACATCTGATTGGGGAAGAAGGGCTTAAGGTCATAATGGATACATTGTTTGGTGAAGTTGGTTTAGAAATGGGCGTGGAGGTGGCTCTTTGCTGGTACAGATGGGCGGGGAAAGGTAATTACAGAAGGGGCTGATGTGTCATTTCTCACTAAAGGGAATTCTACCCAGGAGGGGAGCTGAGGGGGAGCTGAGGGGGAGCTGAGGGGAGCTGAGGGGGAGCTGGGGAAGGGAACTTGGGAGAGGGAGGAGGAGCTTGTGGGGAAGGGAAGGGGAGGAGAAGAGGGAGGGGGAGGGAACTTAGGGGCGGGAGGAGGGGCTCTTGGGGAAGTAGGGGGAAGGGGGAAGGGAGCGGGGAGGGAGACACACCTCAGAGGGGGGACGGGCGGGAGAGAGACTTAAGACTTCTGGATGGCACTTTGCTTTTTTTCAGCTCTTCCAAGGCAAAATAAAAGTTCCCAGAGGTACCAGTGTGTTTCAGAAGGGGGCGGGGGAGGTGGAGGGTTGGACAATGGGTGGGAGTGCGAGGAGTGGAAGAAGAAGAGGAGAAGGTGGAGGAAGGGGGGGGGGGGAAGTGTTGGAAGAACCAAGGAAAGGGAGTGTGCGAGGTGGTGGTTGAGGGAATGGGAGGAAAGGTTGTCACACAAGGAGGAAGGTGACTAAAATAAGCCTCTAATACTTTCTTCACTACCTGTTGCCTCAGGCCGGGCCTCTGTCAGCCCATGAACACTGATATAAAAATGTTTACAGGTCCTGTGGCGGAAATTAATATGACTTCTTTGTTTGGTCGACAACTGTAGAGGCTATGATATGGAACAAGCAGGTACTGGCGCAAGGAATTTAACAGTGTCAAAGGCCCGGGTATAACATGACACAGTGACAGAATGTACTATGCCACAGGGTAGAGCATACTCTCACAAGAACAAAGTACAACATGCCTACAGGAACAGTACATTGTGCCACAAGTAACATTGTGTCTTTTTTTTAAGGGCAGTACATTGTACCACGAGAGCAGATTACACTCTGCCGCCATGAAGTCCACTGTGTCACTCAAGAATACACTAGTAAGGCCAGGGTTTAAGGCGCATTGGGCTAAAAAATATTATACGGCCTACTGACGTAACATAGCATATGCCCAAGCAATGATGCAGCGTCCGGTGCTCTGGTGTCTCTGCTCGAAAGATGCTGGCGATGATCTGCTACTGTTGGTGGGGGTCCTCCGTGCGGGCGTTGATGCTGAGGCGATCCCCAGGCGAGGCAGGGGGTCGAGGGGGAACTTCGAGTCGACGGCAGGGAGGCAGGTGGCGGGGGCGGAAGGGGTCGAGGAGGACGTTCGAGTCGATGGAAGGTTGGGGAGGAGCTTCAGGGAGACGACAGTTGCCGTTCGAGTCGACGGAAGGATGGGGCGCGAGGAAGGAGTCGACTGGTGACGTACGGGTGAGGCAAAAAGGGGCCGATGGGGTGAAGGAACAGGTCGACGGGGTGGATGATGCTGTGAACTCATCGGCTAATGCAGGAGGTTGATGGATAATGCAGTATGACGATGGGTAATGTTGGAAGTTGACGAGAGATGCTGCTACACTGACGAGAAAAATGGTCGGGTGAAGAACAGGAGCTTGACAATATGCACGCAATATATCACAGCCAAATCTGGAAACACGAGAGAAAAAAAAGGCGTTAGACGAAAATCATCCCATTAAATTATCTTATGCTTAATGACTCATTCGAAATGAATTATTCATCAATTCATAAATGGTACTAAAATGAAGTAATAAATATTGTCAACCCTAAAATGGTGACACGAAATTATGAATGATATATAGGTGGGAAATATATAATTAACTAATACTTTGATATTCTGGTTTTTGGCCACAAGTCATAGTATTTTGTTACTTTTTAAAATGTGTAGTGATTGTGATAATAATAATAATAATAATAATAATAATAACAACGTTAATGATAATAACAATATTAATAACAATGATAATGATGATGGTGATTGTTCTGACGATGATGATAAAGGTAATAGTGATGATGCTGGTGCTAGTGATGAATATGATTTTGAATATGATCATGGTTAATATGATAATGATAATTAATAATATTATGCTGATGATAGTGATGATTACTGTGATAGCGATGTTCAATATGATGATTAGTATGATAATGATGATTAATTCGACGATAATGATGATAACAAAATAACAATGATAATAACAATAACAAAAATAACAAAAACAACAACAACGATAGTAATAACAACAATAATAATAATGGTGATAATAATAATAATAATAATGATAATATTAATAATAATAATAACAGTGACAATGATAATGACAATAATAGTGATGACAGCAAAATCCGAGCGAGGCGACTTACCCATAACAATGCCTGTTACAAGTGCTATTCAATGGTCATGTCGCTGATCATCTCGAAGTCGTCGAGGCCCTGCTGGAGCTGCCCTTTGTGCCTCTTGTGCGCGTGGAGGGGGGAGACCCCTGCCATGGGGGGCCCGGGCACGGCGTGGTGGGAGAAGATCATGCCGGGCACCACCTGGCCGCCCGCGCCGCCGCCCACACTGCCGCCCACCAGGGAGGTGCGCTGCCGGACTGACGCTTGGTAGTTGGCTTCCAGCGGCGAGTGCGAGTACAGCAGCGAGTTGTCGCTCGGGGAATGGGAAGCCAACGCAGCGTCGCCCGGGGAACGACAAACGGCCTCCATCATTTCTCTTGGCGATCGGCAGAATTGCGCCGACGTGTCGCCAGGAGAACGAGAGTACATGTTGTCGGAGGGCACGTCGCCTGGCTCGTAAGGCGAGCGAGCCATCAGGTGCCGACGCAGCTCCTGGAGGCTGCTGCCCTCTGCCGCCGGCGAGTGCGAGCTCAGTGACTCGCGGTAGCCTCGCGCGTCGACAGGCGAGTGCTCGGCCGCTCGGCTGGAGCGCTGGCAGCTGGCCTCCAGCAGGGTGTCGCGGGGGGACTGGGGGAATGGCGACCGACTGCTGATCAAGGGGGATTGAGCAAGATTAACGTGCTGGTTTAACAGCACTGACTGAAGCATCATCGATGCATTACTGTAGGAACCGTTGGGCGTTGTATTATAGTGTGGTCCTGGCACACTCTTGGCCAGGGAGATTGGAATGGGACTAGTGCTGTGCGCGGGGATACCGGGGTGGTGCACCTCCTGGCCCACCGGGCTCAGGTGTCTCTGACCTAAGGTGGTCTGGGGGACGTGGAGGTCGTACGCAGACGATGGTTCCCGGCCAGCCAGGTCGTCGTGGGCGTGAAGGGGAGAATCGTGGTGCTGGGGGCTGGGGTAAGGCGAGGTCACCACCTCCCCCTTGGGTACGAGGCCGAAGTAGTACCAGGTGGGCTCGCTTCGGCCGCCACACTTTCGTACCTCAACGTTGGGGAAACAATGCTTCACTAACTTTCCGAAATAGTTCAGGGTTACCGAGTTCTCATTCATGGCCTTGCAATAGCTGCAATAGTTACTAAACACTGCACTCTTCATAATAATACGGTCTGTTCCCGGTTCGTAGTTTCTTCTGAGCCACTCGATCACAATCTCGGCACTTTTGTTGTCTGTCGCAATTTCCTTCTTGCGTGATCGCTGCGCCGGGTCCTTGCCGCTCATGAACTTGTACAGCGGACTCGAACTCTTGACAGCGATTCCACAGTAATGATACTGAGGCTTAACACGCCCGCCGAGTCGACGGATTGTCACTTTGGGGAACACCTGCCGTACTATCTTTCCGAACACATTCATTTCAAATGGAGACTGTTTTATCGACTTCGCGTACTCTTCGTAGTGGCGATAGGCCTCGGCTTTGAGAACACAAGAGTCTGGCACGGATTCGAAGTTATCTGTGAGCCACATACGCAGGTAATACTTGCCGTCACGTAACACTTCGGGGGTGGAATGTAGGTCCTCCTCGGGGGCGCCCCGGTAGTTGTCGGCGTATCTCTCGTCTGCGACTTCGTCCTCCTCGAGAGTGAGCGGGGAGCCGCGAGGGGCGGCGCCCATAGGAGGCGACATCTCCATGGAATGTTGTGGCTCACTCGGCTCGCCGTCGATAAGCTCTTCAATGCGGCCATAAAGATCGGAATGTAACTGGACACGGAGTCCTTCGTAGAATGTTTTTTTGTCTGTCGGGTGAATCATGGTGACGACACCACGGAACTCCTTGAGCACGGTCTCGTCGAAGTACGTGTGAGGCAGCACGGTTACGCTTGCAACTTCACACAGTCTTTCATAATAAGCGTACGCCTGATCCCTATTCACACACATCCCCTCACACTCCTCGAATGTTCGTGAGAGCCAATCTCTCAGGAAAGATTCCCACGGGGACTGCACGGAATTATTACAGTACTTCACTTCGAATGTGTCCGTTTTCACGTCTGATTCACTGTTCCAACTATTTTCATCGTTATAATCAGAAATAATATGAAACCGAGGTTTATAGATTTTTCGTGTCTTTTGGTCTTTCACTGAGGGGCTCGGGGAGTCACTGATCGAGGTGGCCACGGAGGGCGACCTCTCGGGACTGGCCATAAAGTTCGTTTCCATATCATGCACATCACGAGCCATGTGGAGGTCTAGGGGCTCCTCTTTCACTGTATACTCCTCTAAATGTTCATCTTTTAGTTTTAAATTTTGTAAACTGTAGTCTACAGGTTCATCTTTAATATAGGTGTCATAGGGGTAATGCTGGGCATGGGCACCGCCGTGGTCGCCGGAGATGGGCGTATGGGCTTCGCGCAGGGGGTCTCCCTCGGACGTGTCAGACACAGGGCTGCGGCAACTACTGTCATCGTCGTCGTCGTCGTCAGCCTCGAGCTCCTCGCGATAACAGAGCCGCCCGTTGCTGAACATGTGCTCCACGACGTCTATTAGCTGCGGCGGGACAGTGTCGAGTGGCAGCGGGGCCGCTCGCTCCTGGATGCCAAAATAGAACTTCTGCTGGTTGGCTCTGGGCCCCAGCTTCCTCTTTGAGATGTGTGGGAAGGCGTGGGTCACAACCATGCCGAAGTACTGCATGGACAGAGGCTCGCCTGCCCCCGCTATACACTCGAGCACGTATCTGTCGTACACCTCCGCCTTGATCACCGACGAGTCAGGTGACGAGCAGTAATTCTTATGGAGCCACAGGAGACACCGGTGCACGTCCGCCTTGTCGGTGATCAACTCCCGCTTCCGCAGCCGCCGCTTCGGTCTGGTCGTGGTTGTGTTGTCGATGGCGTAGGGCGACGTCTCCTTCGCCTGGATGCCGCAGTAGTAATACTTGAGATTGTCCCGGCCTCCCAGACGTCTGATGGTTACGTCAGGGAACACGGACTTGACCACGCGGCCGAAGATGCTCGTTTCCATGATGTTACGTCCCTGTTCGCGGCAATAGTCCTCGTAGTGCTTGTACATGACGGACTTGGCCACCACACCGTCCTCGTGTCGCTCATAGTGAGATTTGACCCAGAGTTTTGCCTGCGAACAATGTAAAGCCATCGTACCCGTTGAACTCTTTGCTCGCGACACCATTTAGATAGTTATTTTCAGAAGCGAGCGCTAGAACGCACTCGCACTAAAATGTGTATCCCGGTCACCTTAACATTTGTGTAAAACTTGTTAAGTGTCACGCAACACAAACTCGGAATACAAATGTTCCCTCACTAATATCACAGTTATGGGAGAGCCGAGAGTCGCCAACCTTCTCCTCCGGCGGCACGACTAGGACTGAACCCTTCTGGTGTTTACGCGCAGCACCAGTGTGTCACTAAGCAACATTCATTGACTGGCACCATCGCTAGGCTACGAATACCCAGTCGTAGGCTACTACGTAGTTGGCCGGCTCGGTATCGATTATTGATTTAAAATCCGGAGCGAAACCCAAGGTACACACTCTTATTCAAGTCCGATGTCGGAGGTGGAATGGTCCGGCCGCTCGTCTAACGTATAAGAGTGGCGGTGCCAGTGTGGCTCGCGGGGTTACGCAGTTCGCCCCACACACAGTCAGATATTTACTGTGACTGAGAATATGACGCACAGAACATGTGAGGAGTAGAAGCGGTGCAAGTGAGCCGCGTGCCAGGCGTACGACGAAATTTGGCGCCCACGCTGCCTGGCTACCGAGTGTAGCACGCACTCACTCTGGCGGGCTGATGACGACGGTCTACACAGCTCTCATTCTCTCCTCCTCTCCGCCTCTCTCTCTCGCTCTCTCTTTCTGCTGCTCTCGGCCACCTCCGAGCGCCTTGCTGCTCTCTTTTAATCTGGTCGTTTCGAGGCACTAGGCAACAGTAACAAGACTGCATATTGAGTAATTGTGGAAATACCAGACCGTTCTCCGGGGGGCGGCACTTTCGGTGTGATGTCATGGGGCGGTGACCAACGAAGCTCCGCCCACAGTGACCTCGGCAGCATTTAGTTTACTGAATGAGTCAGAAACTCTCCACTCCTTTCTCAGAAATACTTCCACAACTCTCTCTCTCTCTCCCTCCCGATTTCTGCCTCCTTGATCATACTTTTACCTTACGACCTCTGGAATGCACCGAGCCGTGGGAGGCCATAAATAACTATCTAAACACCGTTCAGACGTCACGAGTGTTATCAATAGCGGGAATTGACACAGAAAAACAACAACACAAACACCCCAGGAGGCCTATAAAGAATAAGATTACATACACATTTATTTCCCAGTGTTGTGCGAGTGAGTCATGCTGATGCAAGAGGCACCAGCGAGGACGAACTGCCTCACTCCGCAGTTCTGGGCCAGGCAGTACCGACACCAGGTTTCTCCCTGTTACTATTTCCGAATTATTCAAATGATGCCCTTTCTCTCTCTGTGCATAGTTCTATCTGTTATCTGTAACGTGTCGACAACGGATACGTAGGTATACTGGTCTTGCATGGGGAAAATTTGCTTGTTATTTGTTATATAATACTTATAAGTGGAGATTTCCGTTATAAAACATGAGTTTCGCAATATGTTATATTCATAACTCGTAACACAATTCCAGACATGTTTGAGAAAGTTAAGATTCATATTACATTCACGAGTAAATTCTTCCTTTAAAACAATCAGGCCACGGCAGCGGATATAGTCATGAAGGAAGGAATAAGAATGAGCTCCGAGGATAAGGAAATGCGAAAAAGATAGCGAATCATGTGAAATAGGTATCAGCCCCAAGTATTGCGTCAGCGAAGCGCGTGTGCACCGCCACATGGAGTCGAGGGGCGGAGACTGAGGCCGAAAGATATTCTCTGGAATTTTCTCTATTGCATCATCGCTCTTCGTTTTATAAGCGATTCCGTTATAGAGATGATTCCGGGGATCCATTCAGTGCAAACAAGTCCCAGGCATTTCGCAACTGCTGTAATTACGAGCTAAAATAAGGTAAAAAGGTTATTGCGCCATTGGATCGAGCCGGGTACCTCCAGCCACTACCCCACGCTGCCGCACTGTTTGCACGTCGCTCCGTGTCAGACGTACGACAAACACTCCAATATAACTTCCCTCTCGCGCTAAAACCATTCGCCATTAAAACCCAAACACCGCTGCATCGCCC
>NC_061825.1:6650895-6652594 GCF_019202785.1 Penaeus chinensis
TGGGTTAAGGCCTACAGAGCCCACATTCGTCACGAAGGACGGTGCCAGCTTAACCCTCTCTCTTGTCAGTGCGCGGGGCATTCACAGTCCTTACAGATCAGAATGCTTTATCCGGGATACGCAGGCAGGCATCCAGTAGGCCTAGCACCCATGCTTAAGCCTTTAACCATGATTTATTCAAAGTTAGGCCTAGGCTATTTTCACACAAAACCGAAGTCACATACCTGCGTAAGGTTACCTGCTTGGAGCCTCGTAAACAAGCATGGACAGTCATTAGGGCGACGGCTGGACCTCCCCCCCCCCCCCCCCGGCAGATGGCAGTTCCCTGGTTATAGGCAGGATATCCTTTTGGGCGTCCAGAAAGGCCTATTTGTGCCCTCAAATGCGTTGGCTGTTCAGTGCAAGGACGCGGGTCCGCCGGGAGGAGAATGGGCCTCGGAGGCGCGAGCTCTCCCGAAGGACGATAATCGCTTGTCTCTCGTTTCTCTCGCTCTTTCTCTTCCTCTTTTTGTTTGTTTCTTTTGCTTTCTTTTTCTTTCCTTCTTTCATCTCTCTCTCTCTCTCTTTCTCTTTCTCTCTCTCTCTCTCTCTCTCTCTCTCTCTCTCTCTCTCTCTCTCTCTCTCTCTCTCTCTCACACACACACACACACACACACATACACACACACACACACACACACACTTGCCTATATATCTGTCTCTTTATCTTTCTACCTATATCTATCTATCTATCTGTCTGTCTCTTTGTATCTGTCTTTCTATCTTTATTTTTCTGTTTATCTATCTATCTATCTATCTATCTATCTATCTTCCTATCTATCTATCTATCTATCTTTTTATCTGTCTATCTGCAGGTGTTAGAATTTCAAAGACTTTTAGAAAATATGTATTCTGAAAGTTCTTTATGCAATGGAGCAATCGAGGATGCATTCGCGGTGTCATGCAACATATATTCGTGCTAAAATATACAACGTAATTGTAGTTGATATAATGTATTTTGGTTTAATATACTGTACATGTATGGTCTAATTACATTCCATTCGTGGTTTGACTAAATTGTATCCGTGTGCACTGTATTTGTGGTTGGTTGTACAATATATTTATGGTTTAATGGCCTCATGTGCAATGTAAACGTCGTTTCATGCAAGGTGTATTCGTGGTTCAGTGTACAATTTATTCATGCGACACTGTGCAGTGCATTCGTGCTTCAGTATACAACGTATCCATGCTTCAGTGTATAACATATTCGTGGTTCAGTATAAACACAGTCGTAGTTCAGTGTACAGTGTATTTGTGGTTGAATTTGCTTCACTGTATGCGTTCTTCAATAAGCGACGCATTTTTACTTCAGCATAAAGTATATTCGTGAGTCCATGTGCTTCAGTGTATTCGTGGTTTCATATATCGGATAGAATATTCCTAGTTCAAAGTATAATTTATTCGTGCGAGACTGTGCCATGTATTCCTGCTTCAGCATACAGTGTATTCGTAGCTCATTATATAACGATTTCATCTTTCATTGTACAGCATACTCGTGTTTCAATATACTATGCATTCGTGCTTCAGTATACAGTGTATTCGTGCTTCAGTATGCTTTAATTATTCGTGGATCAAGAGCCTGTCAGTCGTCCGTATCAGGCAGGTGGAAATGTCAAAGAGCGCGGGGATTTGTTAAGCCTTGTTCTATCGATCGATGGTA
>NC_061825.1:6657694-6665194 GCF_019202785.1 Penaeus chinensis
ACAGGAGTGAGATTCGGTGAATGACGTCTTGCTGGAAGGACGGCCTTGGAGCGAGCGAACGGGGCAGCCTAATCAGGCAACAACCCTTGCAAGCCGGAACAGAGAAAAGGGGCGACCTAAAGACGCGCGGTGGCTTTCTTGAGACAACCAGTGAGGCGACACGATGTCCGTGATCAAGCCAGCAGCCGAATTAGCAATAAAAGGACACCGCAGAAGAAGATCAGACGAACAGCTCCTTCGCGCAGCTCCTCAGGTAACTCAGACGCGCCGGACGAACAGGGATTAAAACACAAACACAAAAACAAAAACAAAAGCAACATATGCTCAGTCAATAAGTCGATCTGATTAAAAGAACGATTGCCTTGTCACGCAAACAGGTGACTAGGTAAGTAGCTCAGCCGAGCAAGTAGAACGGCAGAGGGGGTCAAGAAGAACAACTAGTCAGAGATTAGGTTGCAAGAACGCCAAGACAGGAATGAAGGACGGTCCAGCGCGAGGAGGCGGAGGCACCAGAAGCGACCTAGTTTAGGCCGATGCACCGAGAGGGGGAGGGGGAGGGGGAGGGCAGAGGGGGAGGGAGAGGGAGAGAGAGAGAGAGAGAGAGAGAGAGGGAGAGGGAGAGGGAGAGGGAGAGAGAGAGAGAGAGAGAGAGAGAGAGAGAGAGAGAGAGAGAGAGAGAGAGAGAGAGAGAGAGAGAGAGAGAGAGAGAGAGAGAGAGAGAGAGAGGGAGAGAGAGAGAGAGAGAAAGAGAAAGAGAAAGAGAAAGAGAGAGACGAGGAAGAGAGAAAATCCGCGACTCGCGTTGCAAAACCCATCCCGCCCGCGAAAGAGAACAGGCGATCGAACAAGCAGAACAGCTAACCAGGTAAAAGGCACAGTAGATCAGGTTAGGAGAACGGTTGAACTGTCAAGGCGAACGGCAGGCCACGTGGGGGAGGCGCCGGGACCAGTTTGGGATAAAGCAGAGCGGGTCCGGGCGAACACGTGGCGGCGAGAGGGAGGAGAACGGGGGAGTAGACGGAGGTAGGGGAAGGGAAAAGTTCGGCGAATAAAGAGGAGGAGAGAGAAGAAGAAAAAGAGGAGGAGGAGGAGGAGGAAGAGGAAGAGGAACAGGAGTTTGATGAGGATGAGGGGAAGGAGAAGTTGGAGGAAGAAGAGGAGGAGGAGAAGAAACAGGAGGAGGAGGAACAGGAGGAGGAGGAGGAGGAGGAAGAGGAGGAGGAGGAACAGGAGAAGGAGGAGGAGGAAAAGGAGAAGGAAGAGGAGAAAGCGGCGGGGGAGCGAGACGATAAAGGGGAAAGGAAAAATACGGTGAATAAAGAGGAGGAGGAAAAGAAAGAGGAGAAGGGGGTGAGAGATGGGAGGAGGGTAAGGGAGAAGGAGAAAGTGCTAGGAGAGAATGAGGCCCCAACATATGAAGGAGAAAGGAAAAGTTCGGCGAGTGAAGAGAGGGGAAGGGGAGGGAGAGAGGGAGGAGGAGGAGAAGGAGGAGGAGGAGGTGGATGAGGAGGAGGAGGAGTTGGAGTAGGAGGTGGAGGAGGAGGAGGTAGAGGAGGAGGAGGAAAAGGACTAGGAGGGGGAGAAGGAGAAGGAGGAGGAGAAGGACGAGGAGGAGGAAGAGGAGGAGGAGGGTGAGAAGTAATAGGAGGAGGAGAAGGAGGTGGAGGAGGAGGAGGAGGAGGAGGAGGAGGGGGAAGGAGGAGGGGGAGGAGAAGGAGGAGGAGGAGGAGGAAGAAAAGGAGGAGGAAAGGAAGAAGGAGGAGAAAGTGGAGATGGAGGAGGAGGAGGAGGAGGAGGAGGGGGAGAAGAAGGAGGAAGAGGAAAAGGAGGAGGAGGAGGAGGAGGAAGGGGAGGAGGAGGGGGAGAAGGAGGAGGAGGAGGAGGAGGTGGAGGAGGGGGATGAGGAGGAGGAAGAGGAGGAGGATGGGGAGAAGGAGGAGGAGGAGGAGGAGGAGGAGGAGAAGGAGGAGGAGGAGAAGGAAGAGGAAGAGGAGGAATAGAAGGAGGAGGAGGAGGAAGAGGAGGAGGAGAAGGAGGAGGAGGAGGTGGAGAAGGAGAAGGAGGGGGAGGAGGAGGAGGAAGAGGAGGAGGAGGAGGAGGAGGAGGAGGAGGAGAAGGATAAGGAGAGGAAAGAGAAGGAGGAGAAGGAGGAGGAGAAGGAGGAGGATGAATAGGAGGAGGAGAAGGAGAAAGAGGTGGGAGCAAGTAGGAAGGAGAACGAGTTAAGCGAGATTGTTTAAGAGGCAGAACAGGTTGGACAGAAGAAGACAAAGAAGAAGAAGAAATTAGATAAAAATAAAAGAGAGAGGTAGAGGAGGCGGATAAAAAGAGGGAAATATTCAAGAAAAGAAAAGACACAAAGCAAAAATTGACCGGAGAGGAATCGCAGAGGGACTGACAACACACAAAACCAGGAACCAACAGTGGTGGAAGCTAGTGCCAACAGCAGGAAGACTGACAACACATAGTGCCAACAGCGGGAGAGATCACGGAGGCACTGACCGTACATGAAATAATGGACCAACACCAGAGGGACTGACAACACACAAACCAACAGCATGAAAGGTCGCAAAGGGACTGGCAACACATGAAAAAAGGTGCCAACAGGTGCCACCAGGTGCAAACAGCGGCCAAGGGAAAAGGAGGAGTGAAACTGCCCGCTGCACATCCTCGGAAACGTAACAAACAGAGGTTAATTCACACACACGCAAGCTTTGTGATGGAAATCTGTCTCCCAGCCCCCCCCCCCCCCCTCTCTCTCTCTCTCTCTCCCTCTCTCTCTATCTCTCTTTCTCTCTCTCTCCCTCTCTCTCTTTCTCCTTTTCTCTCTTTCTTTTTCTCTCTCTCTTTCACACACACTCTGTCTGTCTGTCTGTCTATCTGTCTGTATGTCTGTGTCTCTCTCTCCCTCACACACACACACACACACACACACACACACACACACACACACACACACACACACACACACACACACACACACACACACACCCTCTGTCTCTCTCTCTCTCTCTCAAATCGAGAACTGGCAGTCAACATATAAGCAGCAAGTTGCTTTACAATGCTGATGGCAGGATAATGATTCAGTATTTTATTGTAATACATAGTGTAGACGATGCAAAAAAAGGAACTATTTTTGTAACAAAGTCCTTGGGGTTCTTTTGATATACGAGAGGAAAATGGTAACAGATGATAGATAAAAACACCTGTAATTGAGTATATAAACATAGCAACAAGTACAGGTAGATAGGTAGCTTGACAGATACGTGGTTTGTTGACACCGTATAGAGGAATATACGTACATACACACGTACACACAAACTCGTGCGCGCCCGCTCAAGAGTGAGAGAGAGAAAGTGAAAGAGATCGAGAGAGAGAGAGAGGGAGAGAGAGAGAGAGAGAGAGAGAGAGAGAGAGAGAGAGAGAGAGAGAGAGAGAGAGAGAGAGAGAGAGAGAGAGAGAGAGAGAGAGAGAGAGAGAGAGAGACAAAAAGAGAAAGAGACACAGAGTCAGAGACAAAAACAGACAAACAGACAGACAGAAACAGAAACAAACACACTAACAAAGAACCCCCCCCCCCAAAAAAAAAACGAGAACAGAATTTGCAACCCCAACAAAGCGGCGGCGATGAAGACAAGCAAGGCCTCCTCCTCCCGATTCCCACAGGAGAACCTCCTCTTAATGCCAGAGATCCAAAGGTTAAAGTAGAAGGGAAAAAAAGTTTGCTGGGGCATGCACGTTACGTAAGGAGGGAGGGGGGGGGGAGGGGGCGACTCCTGTTGACCTGCATGTGGCAAGTTTTGTCAAGCGAGGGTGTGTATCTTTAGCTGAACGATAGACAATTTTGTATTTGTCTTTGTGCAGGTGAAATGTGTGCTATTTTCCTCGGTGTTCAGACGACAAGCTCGAGTTTTTTTTATGTATTGATCAATTCGTCACTTGATCTTTGAGAACTAAAGAGCATCTAGGTGTGTGATTATGAATATTATTATCCCCATCCTCTGCCGGATATGAGGCCGGGCTTATCAGCTGAGCAAGATACGTGTTTGCAAAGCCTGTTATCAGCAGGGAGCGCGGGCGGCTGGCGTCCGTGCGTGCAGATCAAGCAGAAGGCAAACGCTCCGACCTGCGTGTGGGAAGTTCAAGCAAGAATGTGTGTATGCTGACCTGCGGGTATATCGGACGCCCTGCATGATGCGAGCGGAGCAGGATGGGAGTGGTGATCCTGCCATCCCGGGCAGGGTCACTCACCCCAGGCCTGCCGCCCACCCCCCCTCCTCGCCCGCCCGCCCTCCCGTCCGCCCCTGGGGACCTGGGGCTCTCCCAGGCCGGCTGCACTCGGCTCACACGCCCACCGGAGCTCCACGCCCGCACGCTCCTCGGCCCCTTCGCCTCGACGCGAGTGCTGTTTCTCTCTCCTTTTTTTCCCGAATCTAACTGTAGTTCACGTCCTCCCTCCTGAAGCGTCCTCTCTCCGGCCCGCCGCTTTTCCGTCGCTCGCCTTCGCCCATTCACGGCGTCCAGAGCCTCGCTTGCGTCCCCCGGACAGTCCCCTCCTTGTGGCAAACTCTCCAACACCTCCATCTCCAACTCTCTCCATCTCCAACATCGCCAACTCTCCAACAGTGTACTCTCTGCGGGACCATTGCATCATCCAGTTCGATTTTTCTTGTTGCTTTTGCTGGGTGTCTGGTCACGTACGTACGGCAGTTAATAAATAGGTAAACGGCAGAGGATTTGTAAAATAAATGAACCCTGATTACACCCTTTCAATAAATGATTTTTTTTTCATCAAATTATCATTAACATCATTGTCTTTCATTATCTTTATTATCATCATTATCATTATTATTATTGATAGTATTATTATTATCATTATCAGCATCATCATCATAACCATTAATGTCATCCTCATTATTGTCATTTCTATTACCCTTATCATTATTATTATAATCATCATTATTAATACAAATCTTACAGTAACAGCCACTGTATGCCGAGCGTGCCAAGGGCCCCTCTGAGCCGTGCCGGATGTAGGCGACTCGGCAGAAGGAACTGAACCCTCGGCAGGTGAAGACGCTTCGTCATGCGCGCTCTGTTGAAAGGGTAGGAGTAACTATAACATTCTAAGATCTTACCGAAATTTAAAGCATCTTTAAGTCTTACCTTGGCTTAAACATCCTAAAATCTTCGTAACTTCTTACCTAAATCTAAAACATTCTAAAATCTTATCTTGACCTAAAACAGCCTAGCGTCTTACCTAACTTAAAACGTCTTTAATTCTTAACTTGACCTAAATATCTTAAAATCTTACCAAATCCTAAACGTCGTAAACTCTTACCTAAATCTAAAACATCTTGAAATCTTACCTTGACCTAAAGCATCTTTAAATATCACCTAAACCTAAAACGTCACAGATTCTTAACTAAACCTAAAACATCTTTAAATCCTGCCTCAACCTAAAACTCCCAAAAATTTACTTAAACTTAAAACATCATTAGATCTTACCGATTCGGGTAAGATCTAGAGATTTATCGTTCATCAGAAAATGAAAATCACTGACTATCTATCTATTTTACTTTGAAATCCCTCTCTCTTCCGAATCTATAGTACAGTTATCACATTATTTCTAAATGCAGTTATTAAATACAGTTATCATGAATCGTTAGGATGCTGAACCGAGCGCCGTTACTTGTACTCTGTCACTTATGGGCAGTCAGGAATTCTGCTACGGTATGTGCGCCCTTTGTTATCATTTTTTTCCCAAAAGACAAATATTCTACGTGTTAATACTATATATAATCTAATCTACCGAACACTTACGGATAACACCAGCATTCTTTGATTCCTAATTTCATCTTTGTTTTTTTTTTCTGTTGTTGTTCTTTCGTCTTTCTTTCTTGTTTATTTCTTCTTCTTACTTTTTTGTCAACACCTCGTCTCCCTTGATCTTTTACTGTGATGGAAGTCGTTCCTCATATTGCCTTGTATAGAACTTCTTCGGGTCTATTGTGAGGAATGAGAAAAGGAAGAGAGAGAGAGAGAGAGAGAGAGAGAGAGAGAGAGAGAGAGAGAGAGAGAGAGAGAGAGAGAGAGAGAGAGAGAGAGAGAGAGAGAGAGAGAGAGAGAGAGAGAGAGAGAGAGAGAGAGAGAGAGAGAGAGAGAGAGAGAGAGAGAGAGAGAAAGAGAGAGAGAGGGAGAGAGAGAGACAGAGAGAGAGAGAGAGAGAGAGAGAGAGAGAGAGAGAGAAGAGAGAGAGAGAGAGAGAGAGAGAGAGAGAGAGAGAGAGAGAGAGAGAGAGAGAGAGAGAGAGAGAGAGAGAGAGAGGGAGAGAGAGAGACAGAGAGAGAGAGAGAGAGAGAAAGACAGAGACAGAGACAGATAGAAAAGAAAAAGAGAGAAACAGATCAAGGTTTGAAAGAGCAAGAGCGAGTAAGAGGGAGAAAGAGAGAGAGAAAGAAAAAATAACAAACATACAAGCAAACAAACAAACAAAACAAAAACAAGCAGGCCTTTCCAGAGGGCCGGGAGATGCTCCGTGCATGCCAAGGGGAGGCGCCGCGACGGGCCGGAGAGGGTGGCAAAGTGTCATGGGGCCGAGTAACAGCTCGATCTGTGGTTAATATGGGCGCGTTCCTTGTGGTGTGCGCCTGATATCCGGCTGTGTGGTATTCGAGGGCGGAGCGGCACGCAGGCGGTGATCTCATGGGGCTGCAGGAGGAGGTGGAGGAGGAGGAGGTGGAGAGGAGGTGGAGGGGGAGGTGGAGGGAGGGGTGGGAGGAGGGGGGAAGGAGGAGGGGGGGATGGAGGTGGTGGGAGGAGGTAAGGGGGTAGGGATGGGGGCGATGGAGGAAGAAGAGGAAAAGGAAGGGGATGATGGAGAAGAAGAGGAAGAAGAAGAAGAAGAAGAAGAAGAAGAGGAGGAGCTCTGCAGGGCGGGATCGAGCGGCGCGAGGTGCCTCGGAGGGCGTAAGTGCGTAGTGAGACGCGGGCGTAGAGTGTGGGCGGCGTGAGCTAATCGAGAGAGACCGTAGAAGTGATCAAGATCATCGATCTTACTTGCGTCCTCTTACAGCCCTCCTCCTCCTCTTAATTTTCCTCCTCCTCCTCCTCCACCTCTTCCTCCTCCATATCCACCACATCCTACTCCTCCTTTTCACCCCTCCTCCCCCTCCTTCTCCTCCTCCTCTCCCTTCACACCACCACCTCGTCCTCCTCCCCTTGTCCTCCTTTTTTCCCTTATCTCTTCCTCCTCTTCCTCCTCCATCTCCCCTTCCTCTTCAATCTCCTTCTCCTCTACTTCCACCTCTTCTCCCTCCACACCACCACCTCCTCCCCCTCCTCCTCCTCCCCCTTTCCCCCCTCTCTCCCCCCTCCCCCCTCCTCCTCCTCCAGCAGGTAGTTCGGACGCCCTGGACACGCAGGCGAGAGGAGTCCCCCGCCCGCCTCGGACTTCGGACGGAGCCGGACGCGAGTAGCGGCGGGCCGAGGACCTGATAA
>NC_061825.1:6675194-6677694 GCF_019202785.1 Penaeus chinensis
GTTGCATTGGCAATGATCTCGGAGGCGCGGAATTAGCCTGGAATTGTCTTAGACACGACTGGAATTAAGCCTCGAGTTCAGCCTGGAATTGTTTTAGACGCGTCTGGAATTAGCCTGGAATTGTCTCAGATCTGAGTGGGATTAGCCTGGAATTGTCTTAGACGCGACTGGAATTAGCGAGGGAGAGAGAGAGAGAGAGAGAGAGAGAGAGAGAGAGAGAGAGAGAGAGAGAGAGAGAGAGAGAGAGAGAGAGAGAGAGAGAGAGAGAGAGAGTGTGAGAGAGAGAAAGTGAGAGAGAGGACTGAGACGGATACACTGAATAAACGGAAGTCACCTAGAATGACCTTGGACGCGCCTTGGAAAGATCACAATGACATTTTCCTTCACAAAGGACTTCCCCGACTTGAATGCCCCGCCGCAACAGGTGGCACAAGGCGAGCATCGAACAGGGCACTGATAATACCCATCTCGGAGGCAGAATCGATGCCCCATTAAAGACAATCCCCGCAAAACCCGACGACAGTGAATACACAGATGTCTGATTCTCATCACTGCCTTGTTTTAATGCACCCGTGTTCTTACATGTTGCATTCACCGGAGGTACAAGGCAAGAAAATCGAACAGGGCACTGATGATACCCATCTCGAAGAGAGAAACCATGCCCATTAAAGACATAATGTCAATACCCACAAAATCCGACGACAGCAATATATACTACATCCATTTTTTATATATATAAGTTGCAGAAGTCCAAATCCCTGTGATCTCGTCCCTCCCGCGGGTAAGACTCTCGAATCCTGCTTCAAAAGGTATTCGATCACGCAGTCTGCTCTATACTTTGGAGTCGCATATGGAGAAGTTCAATTTGGAGAAGATGATCGGCCCGTTTCGTTGCGAGATAAGATTCATTTAGGGTTACATAAGAAAGGTTCAAGGGTTTATAAAATGACGATGACAGCTTCATTTGATGAAGGGAGGGGGGGGAGGGGAGAAGGGAGGAGGGAGGAGGGAAGGTTGGTGAGGATAAGATGAGAAGAGAGAGAGGGAGAGAGAGAGAAGGAGTGAGGGCGAAAGAGAGAGAGAGAGAATGAGAAGGGAAGAGAGGAGAAGGAGGAGAGGGAAGAAAAGGAGAAGGAGAAGGAGAAGGAGAGAGTGAGAAATAGGATAGAGGTAGATGGATAGATACATTGTCAGATAGATACATTGACTGATGGATAAATAAATAGATAGAGAGACAGAACTAGAGAGAGAGAGAGAGAGAGAGAGAGAGAGAGAAAGAGAGAGAGAGAGAGAGAGAGAGAGAGAGAGAGAGAGAGAGAGAGAGAACCAGATCGTCAGAGAGGACTGAGACAAATCGACAGACTAAACAAACAGACAGGTAAACAGAGTGATGAATAGATAAATAGATACAGATTTAAGACATTTTCCTGTCAGTGGCATGACAAGAAGTCACCCAGCTTGTAAACCATCATCTGATCCATGTCTTACAAATTCACGAGGTAAAAATTCCTTAAAGAAGTAATTTCTCAAAACCTCTTTTCTCGTTCCTTCGTCGGTGAATTTCATAAAAAAAAAACATTCCTCCCCATACTTTTTTTTTTTTTTTTCTAAAATCTATTTCTGTATTTTTTTTTTTTTGTAACATTGCGTTTAGAAAATGAATTCAGAAAATAAATCAGGCAGTTTCTTCAATAACGATTTGTTCTTGCGTGAAATATGCTGTATCCCTATTTCCTTGTTCACATTTCTACAGAAAACATGGGAGTTTATTCGACCAATTTCTTCCTTGTTTATGGCTCCTTACTTCCTAAGCCCCCCCCCCCTCTCTCCCTTTCCCCTACCTCCACAATCCCCTCCAGACCCCCCCCCCCCCAAGAAAAAAAAAAATCTCCACAACTTCGCTAACTTTTCCACTCGTCAACACACCACCTAATTTTCTTTCTTTTTCCACAAACTCGAAATTTCTCGCTCCTACTCACCCCTACTTGAAAAAAAAAAAAAAAAAAAAAAAAAAAACGAACAATGACATCGTTTTCCATATCTACTCATATTTCATTTTACATTTATTGCTTCGTTTCTTATCTCCCTCGTTTCGTATCTTCTGTTCCGGTTTTCGTATATATTCTTATTTCGTTTCACAGCTAATCCTACTTTATTCTCTTATCTACTCCTTCGTGTTTATATATTCTCTAATTCCATTTTTCGTTTCTACTCCACTTCTTGCATCTATTCGTTCGTTTTCCTATCTACTCCGACTCCGTTTTCGTATTTACTCCTAGTTTGTTGTATCTACATATTCGTTTTCATATACACTACTACTTTATTTTTGCATCTACTTCTTTTACTCCTTTTCGTATTTATTACTCCGCTTTCTTATCTACTCCTATCTCGTTTGCACATTACTCCTATCTCGTTTTACTTACACCTACTTCATTTTCGTATTCTCTCCTACTTCTACTTCACATCTACCCCCCACCCCCCTTCGTTCTCCCACCTACTT
>NC_061825.1:6682694-6689325 GCF_019202785.1 Penaeus chinensis
TTTCAGATCTCGTAAGTGTGTTGCTAAGCCTTGTCGCTCTCACTCTTTCTCACTCACACGTATCACTCCCCCTCTGTCTCTCTCTTGTTCTCACCTTTACTCTCACTCTCACTTGTCACTCTGACTTTCACTCGTCACTGTCTCACTTTCTCTCTCACTCTCAATCTCTCTTATCACTCTTATTCTTTTTTGTGACTTTCTCACGCACTTTTTCTTTCTCTAAGTGCATATATTTTTGCCTTGCTTTCTCTCAATCTCTCTCCCCTCCCTCCCCATTCCCTCTCTACCTCCCCCTCTCTCCCTTTCTCTCACCCCCCCTTTCAACCGCCTGGCCGTTTGTGAGTGTTTGCCTTCCTCTCGCCCTGCCTTGTTCTTTATTCTTTCCTCAAAAAAAATCTTGATTTTGTGTGACTCGAAACCCAAATCTAACTCTTGCGGCCAAAGTCATTTGTCAGAAGAGAAGAATTCCGTGAAAATGGTGTCTATCTGTCGATCTGTCTATCTAATTATCTGTCTACTTATCTGCCAATCTATCCATCTGTAAGTCAGTCAGTAGATCTATCTATTTATCGATCTATTTATTAATCCTGAAAGACAACCCTGGCTTCCTCCTCCGGCTCCCACAGTTGCCCACTTGCCTCCTCCTCCGTCAGTCACGTCGAGGAGGAGCCCCTCGCAGGGTCCTTCTCGAACTGGCCCGCCCCGTCGCCGTCTCAAGGAGGAACTGAGGTTTCTTTTTCTTAAAACCGGACTCGGGTCTCTTCCTCTCAAGGACGAATTTGAGTCTGAGTTTTTTAAGGACGAACTTAACCCTCGGCTTCTCTTGGACGAGGTTCAGTTTCCGATTCTCAAGGTCGAACTTAAGTCTCAGCTTCTCAAGGACTAACTTGAGTTTCGGCTTCAAAAGGACGAACTTAGCCTCGGCTTCTGAAGGGAAGTTACCGAGGCGTTCGGCCGCCCTGCCCGTCCCGTGACCTTGGCTGTGAAATTAGGAGAGATAAACGACTAATTAACATTTGAGTAAAATTAGCGCTTCTTGGAAAGGTAGAGGGAATGTTGGTGAAAAGTTGAAAATCAGATTTATAAGAAAAAGAGAGGATGATGATGAACCTATTGTACATAGACACACGCATATATTTTTTTGTTTATATACTGTCAGTTACGAATAGTATGGATGTTCGTGATTCATCGACATTTTTTTTCTATTTTTTATTATTACCATAAAAAAAAAAAGGTCGATGCTGTAAACTGACATTCTTTTTGATTAACTAAGATTGATTTTTTTTGTCTGTATGTAGTTGAAAAGGACATCATCCTGGAGGAGGCAGAGTCCCGCAAGATTCGGCAAAATCCCGCAAAAGAGCGCGAAAAATCCCGCACTTTTTCAAATGCCGCGCGCGGAAAACGTGACGTCATCGCGCGCCTCGGATTCTTTCCCGAGAGGCATTGTTCGGATGTCTTCCACGTGACTCCGCTCCCGAGTCCGCTGGCCAAGACGGAATTTAGAGAACCACGCAGGGAATCGGAGGCGACGACCTCTCACAGCCTTTCTGAACAAATGAAATCGCTTTCTCTGCGGACGAAAATAATCCCGGCATTTCTTTCTCAAGCGGGGCGGCGTGTTTCGAAAACCGCGCGGCTGCGACTTCGGCAAGCGGGTGGGCACAGAATCACGCGCGGGGTTCCGAACGCCGAAGTGCTTGTAAAAAAATGGTCGGTCAAAACGTTTCTTTTTCGCATCATTTCACATGGGGAAAAAGGAGGAGGATTTTTTTTCTCCTTTCAGCGAAGGATTTATAGTACCGAGAGACAGTGTTCGAAACGTCCTATGGAGAGGGGGGAGGGGGGAGAGAAAGGGTAGGGGGAGGGAGGGAAGGAGGGGGGGTGAGGAGGAAGGCGACACTCACCTGGGCATTTGAGGGAAGGGGTCAAGGGGTGGGGGGAGAGAGAAGATGATACTCACCTGGGAGTTTGAGTGTTGTGGGGAATGGAGGAGGGGGAGGGGGGTGGAGAAGAACAGGAGGAGGGAAGAGGAAAAGAGATTACATCGCTCCCGAACTCTGTGGCGGCTCGAAGGGTCAAGAAGATATCTGGATGAAATCACTCACTCGGGAAAAGAGCTAGAGGGAGCCGGATTATAGGGAAGGAGGAGGAGGAGGAGAGAGGGTGGAGAGGGGGAAGGAGGATGAGAAAGAAGGAGGAAGAGTAAGAGGAAGAGGAAGTGGAGGAGGAAGAGGAGGAGGAGGAAGAGGAGGAAGAGGCAAGACAAAGAAGAGGAGGAGTAGGAGGGTGGAGAGGGAGAAGGAGGAGGAGGATGAGAGAGAAGGAGGAAGAGTAAGAGGAAGAGGAAGAGGAGGAGGAGGAGGAGGAGGAGAAGGAAGAGGAGGAAGAGGAGGAAGAGGCAGGACAAAGAAGAGGAGGAGTAGGAGGGAGGGTGGAGAGGGAGAAGGAGGAGGAGAGAGAGGGAGGAAGAGTAAGAGGAAGAGGAAGAGGAGGAGGAGGAGGAGAAGGAGGCGGAGGAGGAGAGAGAAGGAGGAAGAGCAAGAGGAAGAGGAAGAGGAGGAGGAGAAGGAGGAGGAGGAGGAGGAGGAGGAGGAAGAGGCAGGACAAAGAAGAGGAGGAGTAGGAGGGAGGGTGGAGAGGGAGAAGGAGGAGAAGGGAGGGTGGAGCGGGAGAAGGAGGAGGAGAGAGAGGGAGGAAGAGTAAGAGGAAGAGGAAGAGGAGGAGGAGGAGGAGAAGGAGGAGGAGGAGGAGAGAGAAGGAGGAAGAGTAAGAGGAAGAAGGAGAGGAGGAGGAGAAGGAGGAGGAGGAGGAGGAAGAGGAGGAGGAGGATGGAGAAAGGAGAGGAAGGGGGAAGAGAGAGGAGGAGGGAAAATGAGAAGGTGGAAGAAGGGAAGAGGGAGGAGGAGGGAAGAGGGAACAGAGGGAAGAGGGAGGAGGAGAGGACGAGACCCAGGAGAGCGAGGACAAGAATAGGAAAGGAATATGGGAGAAAGGGGGAAAGGGAGACGGTAGAAAATAATAGGAAATTTCGAAACGAGAAATCTGTGGAAGATTGCGTTTCGAAAGCAGTCATCACACGTACAAAGAGATATGCGCGTCCATGCGTGCTTGCCCGCTTGTACGAAGAAGACACACAACCACGAAAATGTATTGTCGTATATTAATAGGGCCTATCTACCGACCTACCGATCTGTCTGTCTAATGGTCGATCCATTCATATGTTTGTCTACTTACAGTGTCTCTGTGCGTATATCTGTCTATCTAGCTATCTATCTATCTGTCTATCTATATATATGCATTTATATATATATATATTTTATACACACACACATGCACACACACACATACACACACACACACACACACACACACACACACACACACACACACACACACACACACACACACACACACACACACACACACACACTCATATATATATATATAAATATAAATAAATAAATATAAATATATATGTATGCATATATATGTATGTATATATACATTTATGTACATATATATGCACATACTCATTGCTTTCATTCACCAAGAAAGAGTGACGGAAACACATCCCCAGAGAGAGTCACACACATAAAAAGAGAGTGTTGCATCTGCACGAATGCAAAGTTCCTGCAATATTCCACTTGGCACATCACATTGCAAGCTTCCAAAAGGAAAGTGAAAAGTCATGCAACATTCCCAAACTTGCAACTTGCGTGCCGGCTGATCACGTCTGTTTTCCGATATTGACCCCCGCTTGTCCGGACGAAGCAGGTCACGTGACACGGCGCTCGGCGGCTGCGGGCTGGTCACGTGACCTCCTCGGCAGATACGCCAGCTGTCCAAAACATGAATAGTGATGCTAATGACGATATTTGTAATGTTGATAATGATAATGATGATAGTAATAATAGTGATGATGATAATGATAATGATGATAGTAATAATAGTGATGATGATAATGATAATGATGATAGTAATAATAGTGATGGTGATAATGATAATGATGATAGTAATAAAAGTGATGGTGATAATGATAATGATGATAGTAATAGTGATGGTGATAATGATAATGATGATAGTAATAATATTGATGGTGATAATGATAATGATGATAGTAATAATAGTGATGGTGATAATGATAATGATGATAGTAATGATAGTGAAGGTGATAATGATAATGATGGTAGTAATAATAGTGATGGCGATAATGATAATGATAACACCAACAGCAACAGCATAATAATGATGATGATTATAATGATTTGAATACAGATAATAACAATAATGGTAATGATGATGATAATGATAGTGATATCTATGATAATGATAATGATAATGAGGATGATAATTATAGTGATATCTAAGATAATGATAATGATAATAATGATAGTGATATTTATGATAATGATAATGATGAAAATGATAACAGTTTTCACAGTAATAATGATAATATTGATAACAACAACAGTAACAATAATAATGTTAATAATAATGAGGATAATAATAAAAAAATAATAACAACAATGACAATGATGATAATAAAAAATAATAATGATAATTATAATTATAATGATGAATACAAGAATGGTAATAATGATAAGCAATGATAATAAACAATAAAATAATTAATAACAATAACAATAATTGTAGAATTAACACAAACAATAACAACAACAATGATAATAAAACTAATAACTATAATAATGATGATATTAACAGTAGCAGCAGTAGTAATGGCCATAATAATGTTAATAGTAATAGTATTAACAACGATACTATAACTACTGAATTGACTGTAACTACAACTACAACTTACGGAAACTACAAACATGGTTGTAGTTATAACCCTTTAGTATCCGTGACGCTGATAAACCTCGACAATAAACAAGGGAGAAAGTAGAGAAGGATAAAGAGAGGAAGAAGGAAAACGGAGGCATATATTCGTCCACGCTTGCGTAAGCACACACACACACACACACACACATACACACACATACACACACACACACACACACCCACACACACACATACACACATACACAAACATACACATATATACACACAAAAATACACACACACACACACACACACACACACACACACACACACGAGCGCTTACAACAACAAACTTGGTGAGGCAAGTGAGTTTGACAGAACCAAAAATAAATGCTATTTGTCAGAGATTTTTTTATGTTTTTTTCATTTATCTTTTGTTACTCGAAAGCAGGAAAATAGACATTAGAAGGAGGAAGAGGACGATAAAAAAGGATAAAAGAGGAAAGTTGAAATGAGGAAGAGGAGGAGGAGGAAAAGGATGATGAGGGAAGGATCGTGATAAAATGAGGGGGATAAAAACAGGAGGATAAAAGAAGGAAAATAAAAGAAGGGAGATAGAACGAGTAGGGGATAAAGAAGAGGAGGAATAAAGAGTTAAATAAATAAGCTAAGAACGAAGGGGTAGGGATAGTAAACAAAAAGGAGGGAAAGAGAATGGGGAAGAGAGAGAGAGAGGCAAAGGAAGTGGGGGGGGGGGGGGGGAAGTTAAGATGAAAATTAAGAGGAAGAGAGAAAAAAAACGTTAAGAGAAAGTTGGAGAAGAAAAAAAGTGAAAAGGAAGAGGGGAAAAAAAAAATGGAGATGAAAAGGAAGAGAAAAGACGGGAAGAAGAAGAGGGAAAACGTTATGAGGAAAATGAAGGGGAAAAACGTACAAGGAATAACAATATAATTATCAGTAAAAGAGGAAATCGAAAAAGGAAAATGAAGAAAAAAGAAAATTAATTGTACGAATATTATGTAGTAATTGAAAAAGCAGTAGTACTTTAGTTGTAACGGTAGTATTGGTAGAAGAAAATAGGTAAGATTTGTCGAGTGAGAGAGAGAGAGAGAGAGAGAGAGAGAGAGAGAGAGAGAGAGAGAGAGAGAGAGAGAGAGAAAGAGCGAGAGCAAGAGCAAGAGCGAGAGAGAAAGAGAAAGAGAGAGAGAGAGAGAGGGAGAGTTTAAAGTTTTAAAGTTTAGTTTTGATTCCATTTGTAACAATGGATATTCTTGGTGTGACATACTGTCTGTTTCATTTTGCTTCTAAACTCTCCCCTGTGTGCAAGGAATGGCCGGGGTTACCATCCACTGGCGGCGAGGGATTCGAACGCAGGTCAGCAAGATTGCTAGACGAGAACGCTACCGCTGCACCACACAGAGAGGGGGGGAAGAGATAGATAGATAGAGAGAGAGAGAGAGAGAGAGAGAGAGAGAGAGAGAGAGAGAGAGAGAGAGAGAGAGAGAGAGAGAGAGAGAGAGAGAGAGAGAGAGAGAGAGAGAGGGGGAGAGACAGAGAGAGAGAGAGAGAGAGAGAGAAAAAGAGACAGAGAAACAGAGACAGAAACAGAGACAGAAAGACAAACAGACAAACAGACAGAGATAAACAGACAGACAGAGAGATAAAAAAAAAAAGTAAACAAAAGCACAAACAATAGTCGACGTAACTCAAAAAATGATTAATTCTCACGGCAAAAAGACACATCTCGAGTCCTTTGCTTCTTCACTTAATATTAACGTCAGTATTAACATTTTTTTCAATGAGACTACAATAACGGTGAATTGTAAAGAATAAGGAATAAGGGGAGTAA
>NC_061825.1:6689425-6694425 GCF_019202785.1 Penaeus chinensis
AAAAAAAAAAAGAGTTAAGAAGTGAGATCTTAATTTACTATCATTTTTAAAAAGATCGTAAAGAAATAAAACAAGGGCATTGAATGACCAGAATTAGATATAGAAATTTATTTAGAAATCATTTCCATATACCGCCAGACTATCTATCTGTTCAGTGGATTTAAATTTTTAACTTGCCAAAATCAGGTGGCATTTTACTTTCATATGATCTCGTGGGAATGTTTGCAATCTCGATGATGAATGGAATCTTGAATTAGTTTATAAATGAGTTACCTTAATTAGATTAATCTAAAAAAAATTATAACGATCTAAATATCTGAACCCTTACTACGTAAATGATAATGATAATAATAATGAGGAGGATAATAAAGATAATGGTAATGGTGATGATGATGATGATAGTGATAGTAATAATAACAATAAAGATAAAGATAATAATAATGATTATAATTATATTAAAAATGATTATAATAATAATAGTATAACAATATCAATAATATTAATAATAATATAATGATAATAATAATAGCAGCAATGATAATAATAACAGCAACAATTATAATAATAATAATTATAATTATTATTATTATTATTATTATGATAATGATAAAAATAATGATGATGATAACAAACTGACTGGCAAGTGACGTGTGCGACCTGCGTCCACAAGATACAAATCCCCTGGTGCTCTCTATCCCACTTGACAAAAAACAGGGCTATAAAACAATACAAAATGGAATGGACTTTTTTGCTGCCTGGTTTACGTCAGTGGCATTGGACGCGTGACAGTCGTAGGTAATGATAATAACCACATACTCCTAATACATATACATAAATTCATACATATATACTGTACACAAATCACGTACATATATATATATATATATGTATGTGTGTGTGTGTGTGTGTGTGTGTGTGTGTGTGTGTGCGCGTGTGTGTGTGTGTGTGTGTGTGTGTGTGTGTGTGTGTGTGTGTGTGTGTGTGTGTGTGTGTGTGTGTGTGTGTGTGGGTGGGTGTGAGTGTGTGTGTATGTATATGTGTATGTATGTGTGTGTGTGTGTGTGTGTGCGTGTGCGTGTGTAAGGAGATTTGAAGGGATCCTCATCCAAAAGTGTTCTAAGACCAATTGCGTTTATTAAGGTATTTTGTTAAACTAAACTTTTATCTATTAACACGAACCTCAACATCCGCGCTTGAATACACTACGGTCATGACATAGCGTGCATCACCGTGAATATATCGACGCCCATGTTATAAATGAAGGTTTAAATTAACATTATAACATTTACATTATACACAAAGAACTTTTTTTTTTTTCATTCACCTGCCACTCAGCACACTCTGTTATTAACATCTTTACTTGCGTGTTTATAGACTAGAATTCTGAGATCTCAAGGCAGGAGAACTTCTAGAATGAGAACTTCTGGAACGAAATTTCAAGAACGCGATGAACTTCCTCATTTTAATAATACAAAGACGAAAATCCTTTGATGAATTACTTATCCCGAATATTTTACTCCAGCAAGGGCAGGGTATTATGCTAAAAATATATTTCACGTGACTGCAAGCTTTCATGTTTCGTGAGTTTGCATTAATTTCCGGCGAAAGACATGTTTAAAAGGATTGAAATGAAAATGAGAGATGAGTTGGCGTGTCCCTGTTTCTCATGGGATTGGAAATGTTCAAAAAAGCATATTCGGAAGTTCTGTGATGAACAGGATGAACAAAATCTTTTACCCAAGAACAGGAAGATGAACAAGATTTTTTTTTTTCTCTTAGAACAGGAAGATGGATAAGATTCTTCCCTTAGAACAGGACGATGAACGAAGAAAATCTAAAACAGGAAGATGAAAAATATCCTTTTCACAAGAACAGGAAGATGAACAATTTATTTCCTTATATAACAGGAAGTTGAACAGATCCTTTCTTAATGAACAGGAAGTTGAACAAAATCCTTCCCCCAAGAACAGGAAGCTAACCATCCACGAAGGAGGAGGAAAACGCCCGACCTCCTCCTTCTCCTCCTCCTCCTCCTCCCTTTCCTCCTCCTCCTCCTCCCTTTCCTCCTCCTCTTCC
Organism: Penaeus chinensis; assembly: GCF_019202785.1. NCBI lineage: Eukaryota > Metazoa > Arthropoda > Malacostraca > Decapoda > Penaeidae > Penaeus > Penaeus chinensis. The sequence goes on from NC_061825.1 coordinate 6,691,502, forward strand.
TCCCTTTCCTCCTCCTCCTCCTCCTCCTCCCTTTCCTCCTCCTCCTCCTCCCTTTCCTCCTCCTCTTCCTCCCTTTCCTCCTCCTCCTCCTCCTCCTCCCTTTCCTCCTCCTCCTCCTCCCTTTCCTCCTCCTCTTCCTCCCTTTCCTCCTCCTCCTCCTCCTCCTCCCTTTCCTCCTCCTCCTCCTCCCTTTCCTCCTCCTCTTCCTCCCTTTCCTCCTCCTCCTCCTCCTCCTCCCTTTCCTCCTCCTCCTCCTCCCTTTCCTCCTCCTCTTCCTCCCTTTCCTCCTCCTCCTCCTCCTCCTCCCTTTCCTCCTCCTCCTCCTCCTCCTCCCTTTCCTCCTCCTCCTCCTCCCTTTCCTCCTCCTCTTCCTCCCTTTCCTCCTCCTCCTCCTCCTCCCTTTCCTCCTCCTCCTCCTCCTCCTCCCTTTCCTCCTCCTCCTCCTCCTCCTCCCTTTCCTCCTCCTCCTCCTCCTCCTCCTCCTTCCTTTCCTCCTCCTCCTCCTCCTCCTCCTCCTCCCTTTCCTCCTCCTCCTCCTCCTCCTCCTCCCTTTCCTCCTCCTCCTCCTCCTCCTCCCTTTCCTCCTCCTCCTCCTCCTCCTCCCTTTCCTCCTCCTCCTCCTCCTCCTCCCTTTCCTCCTCCTCCTCCTCCTCCTCCCTTTCCTCCTCCTCTTCCTCCCTTTCCTCCTCCTCCTCCTCCTCCTCCCTTTCCTCCTCCTCCTCCTCCTCCTCCCTTTCCTCCTCCTCCTCCTCCTCCTCCCTTTCCTCCTCCTCATCCTCCCTTTCCTCTTCCTCTTCCTCCCTTTCCTCCTCCTCCTCCTCCTCCTCCCTTTCCTCCTCCTCCTCCTCCTCCTCCCTTTCCTCCTCCTCCTCCTTCCTTCCTCCTCCTCCTCCTCCTCCTCCTCCCTTTCCTCCTCCTCCTCCTCCTCCTCCTCCCTTTCCTCCTCCTCCTCCTCCTCCTCCCTTTCCTCCTCCTCCTCCTCCTCCTCCCTTTCCTCCTCCTCCTCCTCCTCCTCCCTTTCCTCCTCCTCCTCCTCCTCCTCCTTCTCCACTCGAGCAGGAGCAAGAGTTCCTCGTGTGGTCCTCCTCCTCCTAACTCGCAGAACAGGAAGCGCCACGTCCTCTTCAAACCAAAAAAAAAAAAAAAGAACCAAGCATTGCATAACATCCCCGGCGCATGGACAGGAAGATGCATGACCCTCAGGAATCATTTCGCGTGATCTCATCCCCCAGGCTCGGAGTCTGAGCATCCCCACCACCTCGGAGATCCAGCTGCAGCCCCCCCACCCCCCCTCCTCCTCGCTAACCCCATAATCGGGTGGTGACGCAGCTGGTAAACATGCCCGGGAAGTGTCTGTTGTTCCGGAAGTTATAAAATTAATGATGGATGTTCACTTCGGCGATTCTGTGCTGGCCAGGTGGCGGGGGAATGGTGGGGGAATGGTGGGGGATTGGAGGGGTATTTGTGGGGGATTAGTGGCGGGGAATGGCGGGGAATAGGGGGGGATGGGCGGGGGATTTGTTGGGGGAATGGTGGGGATTGGTGGGGGATTGGAGGGGGAATGGGAGCAGAGGCGCATGTCGGGTGTTTATTTTTTTCCTTCTGTTTATGGTAGTCCTGCTGTGATGATGGGGCGGGGGGGGGGGGGCGCTGGATCTGCGATTGGGTGGCTGTGTTTGGCTGTTTATTTACGTACATAACACGCGTACATACACGCATATACAGATGTTAAACACAAGTATATATACATACATATCTATAGACAGATAGATATCTAAATAAATACATATACAGACAAACATACAAACAGGTATATATACACATGTGTTTGTTTGTTTTTTGTGTGTATGTATATCTGTACCCAATATACGTATAGGCAAATATATCTGTATAGGTGTCTAAACACACATACACCCATACACAAACATATATACACATGTTTGTATGTGTGTGTGTTTATATATGTTTACATCTATACCCAATCTACATAGAGACAGATAGATGATACACGTGTATAATAAGAGAGAGGGTATGATTACACAGCAGCAAGGGTACGTAAGCTTTTGTCTCACTCGGAGTGACTTATCTCATCAGCCAGCGTTGGTATCACTCTCTCCATACCACGGTGTCATTGGGTACATGCTATTTCCTAAGGCCTGTAGTAAATCAACTCCCTCGCTTCCTCTGGTTTTACTTTATATCTGTTTATCTCCGTTTTGCCTGTCTCGCTTTGCGTTTCTCTTTCTGTGTGTGAGGGGATCTATGTGGTGTGTTATTCATCCTTTCGAATAATGATTTATTTGAACAATTGTCTAAACACATACACATACCGAAACACATATAGACACACACACACACACACACACACACACACACACACACACACACACACACACACACACACACACACACACACACACACACACACACACAAACAAACACACTTTCACTATCTCCACCCCAGGCCAACACCAAGCTGGAAACACCACCTCCACAGCTAAAATAAATAAGTAAATAGATAAAAAATAATGATAAAACTAAATAAACTCGCTTCTGATCAAGCAAGCATGGTGTGAATTCCTGCACAGATGACGTGCTTACCATATACACAATCCAAGCACTCACTCACTTTGTTATTTATCATGCCACACTAAGAAGCCACGCCACTCTACCAGCTGTGCAGCATGTGACAGGGACTCAAATGTTTGCGAGACAGCCTTGTAAATCTCGTGTTTAGAGGCGCCCTTAGATAACCACGGTGTCAGGGGAAAGAAAAGAAAAATGGCAGTGAAAGATACGTGTGGTTCTTTCGCCAGTGACACATTCTCAGTGGTGTATCACTGAGTCACAAATGAATCGATTTAGTGTCGCATATGAAACGTATCATTTTTTTCTTTCTTTTATGTGACCTTTAAAATGATCCT
>NC_061825.1:6701925-6704425 GCF_019202785.1 Penaeus chinensis
AGAAAACAGCTACAAAAAAAAAAAAAAAAAAAAAAAAAAAAAAAAAACTTAAAGCAAAAGTATTACAAAATAAAACAGCTTCAAAGTAAAGGAGATGAAGCAAGCATTACAAGACAACAGCTCCAAAGAAACGAAGACCAAAACACAGGTATTACAAAGAAAACAGCTACAAAAAGAAAAGCTAAAGCAAAAACAAATGTATTACAAAAGCAAACAGATACAGGGAAAAGGAAAGGCTCGAGCAAAAGTATTACAAAGCCCTCAGCCTCCGCCACCTTGCCAAGACGCGCATAATCTTCGCCTTTGTCAACACGTCTGTGCAACACGCTGGCCTCCGTCACCCTTTCCCACCCCCGGCGAGAGAGAATCAGTGGTGGAGGCCTGTGGCGCTTTTAATGCTTGCTACGTCTGTGCTACGGTCCGCCACACATGCTTGCGAGGAAATGCGGGCAAGGCCACTGATCTGTTGGCAAGCAAATTTGTTTTCGTAGAGGCTAGCAAGCACTGAGGCAAACTTCCAGTGCCTCTGCCTCTCTCGCCGTCCTCTGTCTGTCTGCTCGCCTGCTTGTTTGTTCTTGGGTTTCTGTTATATCTGTTTTCTCTCGGCTTGTTCGCGACTTTGTGATCTGTTTTCTTAATCCATATTCGTCCATTTGCTTGTGTTCGCGTCTCTATATTTGTTCTTGGGTGAGGGATACACAGGTCTGCGCGGATTTATAGCTCTGATGAAAGTAAAGCGTTTAGAGAACATGGGCGTTGCGAGTCTGGAGTGAGAGTTGCCTTCGAGAATTTGCAACGGAAAGTGACGTATATATTGGGCAGAATGATAAGAAAAAAAAACTTGACCGATTAAATTTACCGGTATAAGATTTATTATAGCGGATACATATACGGTGGATGTATACGTATATGTATTTGTATGTGTTTATGCTTTTGTGTGTGTGTTTGTGTGTGTGTGTGTGTGTGTGTGTGTGTGTGTGTGTGTGTGTGTGTGTGTGTGTGTGTGTGTGTGTGTGTGTGTCTGTGTGTGTACATCCCACCCACCCCACGCTAACCGCCCGACGCCCATCTGTCTCCCAATCACCCCGCATCTCACCATCCCTTGCCCCGATGACGTCACCGCGCTTGGATCGCACGAGCTGAATCACGCCCAACGATCTCCACAAGAGAGAGAGAAAAAAAATCCATCCTTCAGTGTCTCAAGCCTTAGGACAAGAACACCTTCTCGCAAAAACGAACCGAAAACACTAGGAAACACAAGTGACTGAAGGGAAAAAGAGAGAGAGAGAGAGAAAAGAAAAAAAAACAGATGATCTACTGACCTCAAATTCCCAACCGCAGGTGCTAAGGACGCGAGGCTATATTACCCGAAGGTGGTCGTGGCCGGAAAAGAAGACGACGACCTTACGGCACAGCTGCACGACCTTATGCTGAGTGGGTCGATGCCTTGGTTGGTGGACGTCTGGGTTACATGAGACGGATATAATGGGCCCAAAAGTGTGGTGGTTGGTCTGAAAGTTGGAGACCTTGGAGAGAGAGAGAGAGAGAGAGAGAGAGAGAGAGAGAGAGAGAGAGAGAGAGAGAGAGAGAGAGAGAGAGAGAGAGAGTGAGAGAGAGGAAAGAGAGAGAGAGAAAGAGAGAGAGAGAGAGAGAGAGAGAGAGAGAGAGAGAGAGAGAGAGAGAGAGTGAGAGAGAGGAAAGAGAGAGAGAGAAAGAGAGAGAGAGAGAGAGAGAGAGAGAGAGAGAGAGAGAGAGAGAGAGAGAGAGAGAGAGAGAGAGAGAGAGAGAGAGAGTGAGTGAGAGAGAGGAAAGAGAGAGAGAGAAAGAGAGAGAGAGAGAGAGAGAGAGAGAGAGAGAGAGAGAGAGAGAGAGAGAGAGAGGAAAGAAAGAGAGAGAAAGAGAGATAGAGAGAGAGGGGGGGAGGAGAGAGAGAGAGAGAGAGAGAGAGAGAGAGAGAGAGAGAGAGAGGAAAGAGAGAAAGAGAGAGAGAGAGGAAGGAGAGAGAGAGAGAGGAAGGAGAGAGTGCTTATCTGTGTATGTGTGTGTGTGTTCTCCGCGTGTCTGTTTGCGTGTTTGTCTGTATGTGCGTGTGCGTGGCAATAAGTGTTCCCATGTTCAGTTTAGCAGAAATTTTAGCACCTACTTGCCCATACCTGTTTTTCTTTCACTCTCCCCGTCTTAGCACATAGTTTTCATACCCAATTGCCTCTCTCTTTGCCTCGCTGAAATCCCGACCTACAAGTCTAATTCAAAACTTGCCATTTTACTGACCCGTCGGGTTTGCTGCACGCGGTCTTCGGGCTGCCTCCCTGCTTGCGTTTCTTCCTGATCGCTTGTGGTCCCCGCGTTTCCTGCTTGGATGCTTGATTTTGTCGGATACTTCATTGCAGATATCTTTTTTTTTTTTTTTTGTAATTTTCTGTGTGCGGTGTGTGTGTGTTTGTATTTTTCTGTGCGTGCGTGCGTGCGTGCGTGCGTGTGTGCGTGTGTGCGTGTGTGC
>NC_061825.1:6709425-6714425 GCF_019202785.1 Penaeus chinensis
GGTCACAGGGAGGGATGAACACTTGTTCCAGACGCAGGGCAGGGCCGGTCGAGGGTCACTCTTACGTACATTGAGGGAGAAAGGGACCGAGGGACACGTGCACTGGCCATAGCGGGGATGAGGGGCGTTTTAGTACAACCTTCCCCTCCCCCCTTCCCTACTGCGTCTGTTCAAAGCCCTTCAGGAATACAGAAATCTCGCTCGGCTGAGGTAGAGTTGAAGCGGGGTAGAGAGGTATCCCTATCCTTTCACTGAGAGAGAAAAGAGTCCCTTTGAACTTTTAGAAGGAGGGACATGTAGGCCCGTTACTTCGGAGCACTTAGGAGGGCAAAGACCCGTGTCCCGAGACCCAGTTATCCTACGATCACTCGAATGATCTAAAAAAAAAAAAGAAATAATGAATAAAAGTAATCATAATATTAGTAATGATAATAATGATAATGATGATTATGATAATAATAACAATAATAATAACAATAGCAGTGATGATGATAATAACAAACACAAATAAATTATAACAACAGGAAAGGAGAACAAACTCCAAGTAAAACAAATGAGCATCAGACGCCCAAAATGCGGAAGTCTCTGCGGATTCACCAGACCTCTCTCTTCTCGGACGAAGCTCGCGCCGGAATTAATCAGCCGGCCTCACATGCGTCCTCGGAGGATGATGAGGGGGCCTAATGCTCCAGATGGTGCGGGAGGGAATCCTGATGCCCCAGATGCCGAGGGACGGTCTTCTGATTCTCCAGATGGTGCGGGAGGGCCTGCTGATACTCCAGACGGTGAGGGAAGGCCTCCTGGTGCTAAAGATTCTGCGAGAAAGGCCTCCTGACGCTAAAGGGAAGGCCTCCTGATACTCCAGACGCTGGGGGAGGGCCTCCTGGTGCTCTAGACGCTAAAGGGAGGGCCCCTTGATCCTCCAGAAGGCGGAGAGCAGGATGAAGCAGGTGTAGAAGGGAAATGGAAGGCGACGGCGAAGAGGTGTTTAGAGATGAAGTAAGTGATACATAAAGACGGAAGACCATTTTTTCTGGGAAGGGATACATAGTCATAGCGATGATACACAAACGGCGAGCGAGGTTATCTTTTTCCTTCTTTCTCTCTCTCTTTCTTTCTTTCCTTCTCTCTTTCTTTTGTGGTTTAGTTGAGAAAACGTCATGAATAGGAATGCTCAGCAGAAAGGAAAGTATTTACTTAGAGACGACTCGTGTTAGAATGGGAGAGTTGTGTATGCTTGGATATAGGAGGAAAGGCCACTTGACTATTACAGGAGGAAAGGAAGAGAACTGACACTTAGTTAGTCAGGAAGAGAAGAGGGGCATTACCACTTACTTATATCAGGAGGAAAGCATAGGAATTGCCATCTCCTCATATCAGGAGATGACATCATCATTTATAGCAGAAGGAAAAGGAGGGCATTACCACTAAAGAGCATTACCACTTACTTATAAAGACGAAAAAAGGACAATAACAATCACTTAGGAGAATTACCGCTTACTTATAGCAGCGGGGAATGAAAAGCATTACCACGTACTTAAGGACGTTGCCCCTTACGTATAACAGGAGGGCGTCACCACTTACTTCCATCAAGAAAGGTGGATGGAAATTCCACTCACGGTAAACTCCAGGCTCCGGGTATTCAACTGAAATCAATTCGTTGAGTTTCGAAATAAACATACGACTGAGATTCCCAAGAAACGGATAACGTCCAAGAGGAGAGCAATAAAGGGGAAAAAACGGGGTAGATGATAATAAACACAGGAAAGAAAAGGAGATGAGGAGGAAATTCTATAAACCTTAATTCTTGGCTTGAAATTAAATCGGGTGTTGCGAGTTGCGAGAAAAAGCGTAAGAATTAAGTTATAAAGAAATGGATAACGTAGGGAGTAAATATAGATAGATAAGAAGCAGATGGTTTCGTCTAAAGTAGGGGTAAACTTGCACGGCTAAATGAGTGAGGGGAAGACTGCTTGGACCAAGGGAGGGAGGAGAGATAGAGGAGAGAGGAAGAACGAGAGGGAGTAAGAGAGGGAGGGAGGAGGGAGATAGAGGAAGAGAGGGAGGAGGGAGATAGAGGGAGGGAGGGAGGGAGGAGGGAGATAGAGGGAGAGAGAGGAAGGAAGAGAGGGAGGAGGGAGTGGGAGAAGAAGAGAAAGAAAGAGGGAGAGGGAACAAGGAAGAGAAGGAAATATATAGGGAGTAAAGGAGGGAGAGAGAGAGAGAGAGAGAGAGAGAGAGAGAGAGAGAGAGAGAGAGAGAGAGAGAGAGAGAGAGAGAGAGAGAGAGAGAGAGAGAGAGAGAGAGAGAGAGAGTGAGAGAGTGAGAGAGAGATAAAAAAGAGGAAGAGAGGGATAGAGGAGAGAAAGAGTATTGGAGTAAGAGAGGGAAGGAAAGAGAGATAGAGGAATAGAATTAAAGAAAGAGAGAGAGAGAGAGAGAGAGAGAGAGAGAGAGAGAGAGAGAGAGAGAGAGAGAGAGAGAGAGAGACCCTTTACGTATGAATCACTCCTCGGATTCACACGACGTAAAGATATAAATAAATACCTTTTTTTCTTGGCCTCTCGCGCTGCGTTGCAGCCTCGCTCGTATATTCAGATGCCGGAAGTCGATACACTCGGTTATGTCACTCTCCTTCCCGGAATTCGTGTCTCCCCCTCTCCCCCCTCCCCTCCCCCTTCCATCCTCCTTTCCTCAACCTCTCCACACATACCCTCCCCCCCCCCCCAAGAATATACCCAATACCCACCTCCCCGGTGACTCTACCCACCTCCCCCCGTTGACTCTACCCATTCCCGCCAGTTGATTCTGCCTCCCCCCCCTCCCCCTCCCATTTGTTGACCATACCCACTCCCCCCACCCAACCCCACCCTTCCCCGGGGACTCTACCCAATACCAACCCCCCCGTCGACTCTACCCATCCCCCCCTCCCCTTCCCCCTCCACCCACGAAAGTTCCTCCGCGTAAACATGCACATCCTCCCTCCCTCTCCCTCTCCACGTGCGAATGAATGAGTACAAAGAATGAATGAATTAGTGTCGCATCATGCAAGCAGGCGGCGGCGGCGGCGGAGGCGACGGTGCTGGTGGAGGAGGAGGAGAAGGAGGAGGAGGAGGAGGAGGAGGAAGAGGAGGAGGGAGAGGTGAGGGAGGAGGAGGAGGAGGAAGGAGAGGTGAGGGAGAAGGAGGAAGAGAAGGAGGAGGAGGAGGAGGAGGAGGAAGAGAAGGAGAAAGAGGAAGAGGAGGAACAAGAAGAGGAAGAGGAGGAGACGGTGGTGACGGCGTCGGCGGCGGCAGAGGAGGAGGAGGAGGAGGAGGAGAGAAGGAAAAGGGAAGCGCAGAAGGCATCATGCTTCGTGAGAGGGCCTCCGTGCACCTTAATGAATGAGGGATCATGTCTGGCGGTGAGTCTCGCGGGATGAAAGGATGCTGTGACTGATGCTCTCTCCTTGGGCCGTGTCCGTCGGCTTCCCGCGGGGCTCATCTCCTCCGCCCTTGCACGCTCACCGACACAAGGCACAAGACGAGCAAAGCAAATCAAGCAAGTAAGCAAGAAGCCGAAACACGGATGAGAGGGGAGGGCTGTAGCGGAAAGCTTGTCAGTATAAGTTCTCGAGAGCGATATTAAAAATACATACAAGCTTATGAGTATAAGTTCTTAAGAGTGATATTTAAAACAGATATAAGCTTGTGAGTATAAGGTCTTCAGAGTGATACTAAAAATAAATTTAAGCTTGTGCGTATGAATTCTTGTGAGTGATCCTAAAAATAAATATAAGCTTGTAAGCATAACTTCTTGAGAATAATACTAGAAATAAATAGATGAATGCTTGTGAGTATATTTTGTTCATAGTAATACTAAAACAGATACAAGCTTGTGAGCATAAATTTAAAGAATGATACTAAATTTAACTGAAAATAAGCTTGTGGGCGTAGATTTCAAAGAATTTTGCTAAACAACAAATAGATAAATAAAGGAAAATATACATATGTGAAGTTCTTAAGAGTAATACTGAAGATAAATATCACATCATATTACATAAATTGTCAGTAAAGATTGAAAATGGAGAAAATATGAAAGATAGGGGAGGGATACGAGAGGAAGGAAGAGGGAGAGAGAAAGGGGGGGAGGGAGAAGGAGAGGGAGTGGAAAAGGAATAAGGAGAAAGAGGGAGACGGAGATGGAGACGGAATAGAGAAGGATATATCTATCTATCTATCTATCTATATATATATGTGTGTGTGTGTGTGTGTGTGTATATATATGTGTGTGTGTGTGTGTGTGTGTAAGATAGATAGATAGATAGATAGATAAAGAGAGAGAGAGGGAGAGAAAGAGTGAGAGAGAGAGAGAGAGAGAGAGAGAGAGAGAGAGAGAGAGAGAGAGAGAGAGAGAGGGAGAGAAGGAGAGGGGGAGAGAGATAGAGGGGGACAGGAAGAGTAGACAACGGAGACTGAGAACGAGAGAGAAAGGGACAGGAACAAGGAAAGGAAGAGGAAGAGAACGAAGGAGTGAGAGAGAGAAAGAAAGAGAGACAGAGGGAGAGGGAGAGAGAGAAAGAGAGGAAGAGAGGGACAGGAAGAGAAGAATGAAAGAGAGAGAGAGAAAGAGACAGAGAAAGAGAGAGAGAGCCTCATACCAGGAATAATGGCACTGACACTTCCCTCCCCTTGCCAGCCTGCCTCTTTCGTCAGCTTCAGAACAGGGAGGAGTTTCAGATATTACTTTGACTGCATCAGTTCACACAACAGACCTAAAAATGCTGAGACTCCGTTGTCCGGCTCAAGTAGTTGGTCCTCGGACTGAAAACTCAATAAGTCGCCTTTGCTGAAGTCTTACATGTGCGGGTTTATGTATGTGTGTGTGTGTGTGTGTGTGAGTGTGTGTGTGTGTGTGTGTGTAGGTATGTGTGTGTATAAATAAATAAATATATATATATATATATATATATATATATATATATATATATATGTGTGTGTGTGTGTGTGTGTGTGTGTGTG
>NC_061825.1:6724425-6726925 GCF_019202785.1 Penaeus chinensis
CCGTCCGTATTTGCATGCAGGAACCCCGCTGCGTCAACATCTTCATCAGCCAAGCGCAGTCACAAGCACGAGTCCCATGCAACGTTAGCAACAGCAGAAGCAGCAACAGTAACAGCAGCAGCGACATCGATGTAGTACCGAGTGCTGTGGCCGACACCTGCACCATTGATCCGAGTGGACCCACGAGCAGAGTGAAGAAGAGGCGGGGAGGGGGACGAGGAGGAGGAGGAGGGGGAAGAGAGCGAGGAGGAGGAGGAGGAGAGGGAGGAGGAGGAGGAGGAGGAGGAGAGAGAGGAGGAGGAGGATGGGGACGAAGGGATGGAGGAGGAGGAGAGAGGGGAGGAGGAGGAGGAGGAGGACAAAGGGATGGAGTAGTAGATGGAGGAGGAGGAGGAGGAGGAGGAGGGGGAGGAGGGGGAGGAGGGGGAGGAGGGGGCGGGCGAGGGGCGCACTCACACACGTTGGGTTCGCTAGCCTGGCTGGGCTCACCCGGTACGAAAACAGCTGCAACAAGGACAACAAGAGCGGCGTTTGAGACAAGCCGTTCTACTGAGTGTGTGTGTGTTTGTTTATGTGTGTTTGTATTTGTGCTTTTGGTTGTGCGTGTGTTTGCGTGTCTGTGTGTGTTTGTGCATTTGGTTGTGTGTATGTGTTTGCATTTGTGTTGTGATTGTGTGTGTGTGTGTGTGTTAGTGGTCATATGTGTGCGTACGTATTTGTGTCTGTGGTCGTGTAAGCGCGTCTGCATCTGCGTCTATCCGTACGTGTATGTATTTATATGCGTATAAATGAGTGGGTATGTGAGACCATGTAAAAGAGCGTGATTGCGTGAGGCAATGTTTGATTTGGATGAACCCCCACCCCCCACCCCCTCCCCCTCCTTCCCCCCAACTCGTTTTTATATATCTCATTTCACTCGACTTTTCTGTCTCCTCGTAATCATCACGAAACGGGTTAGAAATACTCGCGGCAATACAGCTAAGTGCCTAAAGAAAGCTTGTGTACTCAGAGGAAACGGAGACGTTTTCGTCTAATATATAAACTATCTATAAAAATCTTTTTTATTCGTCGAACTAAAATGTATATTTAGCTTGGAAATGAATAAATATTATTTCTTTCCTTCTTTCTATCTCTCTGTCTTTGTCTGTTTCTCTGTCTTTACCTACCTTTATCTATCTATCTATCTATCTATCTGTATATATATATATATATATATATATATATATATATATATATATATATATTGCATGTGTGTGTGTGTGTTCGTACGTTTTTGTTTTCAATTTTCAAACGAAGTCTGCAATTGCAAGACCTGATCCAGATTTCTTCCTCTCCATTCTTGCCCCGTTGTCCCGGAGGAGCCCCTTTACCTACAGCCAAACGACCCGAAATAGACACACGCTCTCCCTGCTGTTGCAAACTCAATAATGCACGATTATCACGTTTATCAGGAGGAAGATTTGGCACTTTCTGCGCCCTGCTGTCTCCTCCACCTCCGCCTATTTCATTCCAGGTGTTAATAGAAGCTTCCTGTCTCTTATGAGGAGACTTACCTGGCAACATAGGAGGATCAGGAGGTCACGTGCTATTCCAGGAGAGAGAAGGAAGGAAAGAAAGAAGAAGAAAAAAAAAGAAAATTGAATTCCAGGAAGGAGAAGGAATGATAGGAAAAGAAGAAGAAAAAAAATAAAAATAAATTCCAGGAAAGAGTAGGAATGATAGGAAAAGAAGAAGAAAAAAAATAAAAATAAATTCCAGGAAAGAGTAGGAATGATAGGAAAAGAAGAAAAACAAAAATAAAAATAAATTCCAGGAAAGAGAATGAAGAATAAAGAATAAAAAAAGAAAAGGAAAATAAAACATTACGTTGTCGCTGCGTCTCCCTGGCACCGCCAAACCCAGTGCTGTCGAGTCCGCCGTGTCTTTGAACCCAGCAACTTCACAATCATTGCAAGGACGACCTCTCTCTCTCTCTCTCTCTCTCTCTCTCTCTCTCTCTCTCTCTCTCTCTTTCTCTCTATCCCTCTTCCCTTCTCCCTCCCTTTCTCCCTACTCTCCCTCCCTCTCTCCCTCCTTCTCTCTCTCCTTCCCTCCCTCTCTCTCTCTCCCTTTCTCCCTCCCTCTCTCCCTCGCCAGTCCGCCTCTTCGCCTCCTCCCCTTCCGCCCTTGCACGCTCCTGCTCGAACCTTTCCCTTTAAAGCCTGTAAAACGCGACCCACAGGTCCTTCACTCACTCTCTCCCTCACTCCACTCGCCGGCGTGATTTCTGCTTCTCCTCTGCTCCTCCCTTCCTTCCTGCTTCCTTCCTTCCTTTCTTTCTTTTCTCCCTTTTCTTTCTTTCTTTCTTTCTTTCTATTATTCTTATTTTTTCATTCTTTCTTTCTCCGTTCCTGTTGTCTTCCTTCGTTACTCCCTTCCTTCTATATTCCTCCATTTTTCCTCCTACCTTCCTTTCTCCCCTATTCCTTCTTCCTCCTTCCCTTCCCCCCTTTCCTTTCCA
>NC_061825.1:6739425-6741925 GCF_019202785.1 Penaeus chinensis
AGAGTGGAGGCTTACTTTGTATATGTATTTCAAAAGAGTGGATTTCTCTTAGCGTGAGCTCTTCTCTTGTCCTCCCCCACAGACCCATTTCCTGTCAAATGACATGCCAGGCCACATCGTGAAGGGTGAAGGGTCTTTTTGTGTCTCGTAATCTGCAATTACATATGTCATTTCTTGTTGCAATTTCTTCCTTTGACAGAAACGATGGAGAGGATAAAATGTTCTTCTTCATTCCGGTTGCAAGCCGTGCAATATCCCTGGATGTGACCTTTGACCTCTGACCTACTTTTACATTCCGAGGAAGGGATATTGATGAACATTAGTGTCATTGAAGAAAATGTATGCAAATGGCTTTGAAGTGATAATAACCCAGATGCATATACTTCGGAGAAATCAAATTCAACAAAGGTCTTAAACGATTACCATCAGTCTGAGGCTCAGATACAGGAAACGGGATGAGGATATAACCAGGATGTTCTTTTTTTGTTCAAATGCTAAGGTTTCTTTGGATATTGAACCTCTACTGGGAAGTCTTTGCCGTCCTTAAAGGTCAAAAGACTTTTCTTCGTTTTTTTTTTTTGTGTGTTTTTTTGTCCCCCCTGTTCGGTCCGTGTTTGGCAGACCACGACCTACCCTATTGCCAAGGAGACCAAGAGCTATCATTCATATGTGGTCCTTACTGAAAAACACCCGCCGTCCGTAGTTTTCCGTGCCCATATGTTTCATCAAGGCCATGTCGTTACGGAGATTAATAAACAATATTTCCCGTCGTCATCCACTCACCCAGGCCCCGCCCCCTTTCACCCACGCCCCGCCCCCTTTCACCCACGCTCTAACGTACTTTCCTTGCAGTTAAAGCGCCACACCTCAGCAGCCATTCATAAGAAAATATTGTCGCCACACCTGCGTTACTACATCCTGCACATATGGGCCATCATGCACCTCCCTCCCCCCCACACACACTCCTCCGCCCACCTGCCACACGCACCCAGCACCGCCCACTAACCACCTGCACGCCCTTCTCTCAATGTCCGCTCCCTCCCTTATTCTCACAGCCGGTTCATTCATAATATCCCCCTCGTCTCCCCTCCCCTCCCTCACCTCCCTCCCCTGCTCTCCCTTCCTCCCTTGCACCACCGAGGGACCTTCCCCTCCCTCCCTCTTTCTCCCTCCCTCTCCCTCGTCTCCCTCCCTCCCACCTTCCCCTCCCTCCCAAAGGACCTCCACACCCATCGCTCGCATCTACGCTCGTATATATTAACCAGTCCCCGCTATTTACTACAGGGAACTTTTACCTCGGTCTCATCCTCCCTGAATGAAGCAAGGGCTACCTGACGTCAGTCTTTAGCCTCCTTGTAGCCACAGTTAAACTCGCCTACGTCACCAGGAGGGCAAAAAAGTAGCGGAGAAGGAACAGAACTACGGCTGAGTTGCCCAATTTCAAACTCGTTTCCGAGAAGGCGTGGGGGGGGGGGGATGTGTCATCTCTCCACCTGTCTTGCGTGCTTCAGCTCCGTCTTGCATCAGCCTGACCTCGTGTGTGTGCTTGTGTGTGTGCTTGTGTGTGTGTCTGGGTGTGTCTGTGTGTGTGTCTCTGTGTGTCTGTGTGTGTGTTTGTGTGTGTGTGTTCGTGTGTGTGTGTGTGTGTGTGTGTGTGTGTGTGTGTGTGTGTGTGTGTGTGCTTGTGTGTGTGTCTGGGTGTGTATGTGTCTGTGTGTGTGTGTGTGTGTGCTTGTGTGTGCTTGTGTGTGTGTGTCTGTGTGTGTCTGTGTGTGTGTTTGTGTGTGTGTGTTCGTGTGTGTGTGTGTGTGTGTGTGTGTGTGTGTGTGTGTGTGTGTGCTTGTGTGTGTGTCTGGGTGTGTATGTGTCTGTGTGTGTGTGTGTGTGTGTGTGTGTGTGTGTGTGTGTGTGTGTGTGTGTGTGTGTCTGTGTGTGGGTGTGTGTGTTTGAGTGTGTGTGTGTGCGCGTGTGTGTGTGTGTCTGTGTGTGTGTTTGAGTGTGTGTGTACGTGTGTGTGTGTGTGTGTGTGTGTGTGTGCGTGTGTGTGTGTCTGTGTGTCTGTGTGTGTGTGTGTTTGTATGTCTTTGCGTGTGTATGCGTGAATGTGCGTGCGTGCGTGAATATGTATTTGTGTCTAAGTACGTGTTTGTAAGTAGCGCATCCAACACAGAAAAAAACAATCATGATAATGTAAAAAAAAAAAAAACACTCCAGCGCAAATAAACAGCTTAAAGTAACAAGCCTTGAATAACAAGAGTGTTTATTGCGTCTGTAATTAGATAAAACGGTCGCTGCTCTCATTTGAATAGCTGAGTGTTGCGTGGTCGACGGAAACGAGCAGAAGAGGCAGAGGTTTAACAAGAACGGCATTTTTATAGCGTTGGCTCCAGCTTTTTCTTTCCTCTCCCCCCCCCCCCCCTTCTCTTCATCTTGTTCCTCCTCCTCTTCGTCATTATCATCGTCCTCTTCCTCCTTCATTTTCTTCTTCTTCTCATCCTCT
>NC_061825.1:6753400-6758400 GCF_019202785.1 Penaeus chinensis
GAAAGGGGCGAATTTTCTTATTTTTTCGTTTCTTATCTAAAAAAAACAAAAAACACCCGCAATAAAGGAAACAAAATAGCAACAGCAACGACAAAACATTCGCAAATGGATAAGCGTCTTTATCGCGATAAAAAAGGCAAAAACCTGTCAAATTCGCTAGTAAATAAACATTTTTTTTCACTACAAGAATAATAAACAAAAATACAATAAACCTGTCATATTCGCTTATTAATAAATATCAATTTTACCATAAAACCACACACAACAACAACAACAAAAAAAGAAAACCCGTTCGTATTTGCAGATAAATAAACATCATTTTCACCATACCCCCCTCCCCCCCCCCCCCCAAAAAAAAAAAGAAAGAAAGAAAAAACAGAAAGCCATTCCTATTCGCAAATAAATAAACATCTTTTTCACATGAAAAAATAAACCAGTCACATTCGCACATAAATAAACATCATTTTCACATAAGAAAATAAATCCTTCAACAGCTGGCTTCCTCCCTCCCCGGCGCCAGATCGCTCGGTGAAGAAATGCAGTTACCTTTATAGGCTATTAACTCATTATTAGTGGAGACTAACCATTCATTATCTTTTTTTTTCAAACCTCAGAGCCTCATTAGAAGAAGGTAATGGAGGATGTAAAAGATTTTTTGACAGTTTTTTTTTGAAAGAATAAAGATCGCGTGATTCAAAAAAAGAAAGAAAAAAAAAAAAAAGCGTTCTAATCTTTTTTTTTTTTTTTTTTGCTTGATTTGGGGAATATTTATATATCAAACATTAAACAGTGTGAATTTTTCTTCTTCATATTTATTGATTTTGTTTATTTATCTATTTCTTCATTTAAATCTTTTATCTATCTATTTTATCTAATATTCCATCTTGCTCTTTTCAATCATAACGTAATTTTCTCTTTACATCCACGTTTTTTACTACTCCACCATTCATATATTTACCTATTTTCCCTTACTGAGGAAATATTTAATCTTGCTTTTCTTCTAATCTTAGTAACATCACAGGCAACCTGGCCTTCTTTCGTTAATAGCGGCCACTTGGAGCAACTCGTGTGTATTTTTTCTCGACATCAGGCAATTAGTGAGCCGCTACAGTGTTAGTATTGCTGTCAGATGGACACACACACACACATACGCACATGCAGCTGGGTACGTACACACAGTCATACGTACAGGCAGGCACATAGAGGCACAGGGATAGACATGTAGAGACACAAAAACACAGACAGATATATATATATATAGAGGCACTCAGAGAGATAGACATATAGAGACACAAAAACAGATAGACACATAACACAGACAGATAGATATATAGGGACACGCAAGCAGATAGACGTATAGAGGCACATAGACAGATAGACATATATATAGACACAGACAGATAGACACAGAGACACACAGACAGCTAGACACATAGACTCAGACAGATAGACACAGAGACACACAGACAGCTAGACGCATAGAGACTCACAGACAGATAGACACAGAGACACACAAACAGGTAGACACATAGAGACACAGACATATAGGCACATAGAAACCTGCAGACAGACAGACACATAGAGACACACAGACAGACAGACGCATAGAGACACACAGACAGAAAGACGCATAGAGACACACAGGCATACAGATACACAGGCGCCAGATGCACATAATGAATACGACCATTGGCACACACAGAAACACACACACACACACACACACACACACACAAACACACAAACGGACACACACACACACACACACACACACACACACACACACACACACACACACACACACAAACGGACACACACACACACACACACACACACACACACACACACACACACACACACACACACACATACAAACGAACAGACACACAAACAAACACAAAATAAACAGACCCCCCCCACACACACATACAAGCAACATCCCTCTCCCACAAGCAAACGCCCACAGCTGCGACAGCCCATTGACCCTTCACCCGACGAAGGCACAGAGGGCGAGGCCGAGGCAGAGACCCACGACGGGGGAAATCGCAGACAAACCGACGGCGACGACGTGACACCCCGCCCCCCCGCCCCTCCCTCTCGCCAAGGTCGCCGGCAGGTGTTTTGATCAAACTTGTCGCCGAACAGATGTCCCGCGGCGTGACGTCACCCCAGCCTAATGCATACGATCAAGCAGATGTGAGCTGTTCCTGACGTCAGCGCGCGCCATCTGGGGGATTTACAGGCGTGTGTGGGCCGTCCCTACCCCTTCCTCCCTCCCCCCTTGTACACCCCCTCCCCCTCCTCCCTCCCCCTTGTACACCCCCTCCCCTTTCTCCCTCCCCCTTATACATTCCCTCCCCCCTCCTCCCTCCCCCCTGTACCCCGCCCTCCCTTGCCATGACACCTGTCGTGGGCCACGTGTGAGGGCGGCGCCGACGGATCACTAGCCCGTCGTCGTCCGCGAGGCCCTTCGCCCGAGCACCCTTCGGGTTACGCTGGGGCGGGTGGCGACGGTGTGCTTGTCTGGGCACGGTGGGGGGGGGGAAAGGGGGTGTGGGCGTGAATGTGTGTGGGGGGAGAGGGGGTGTGGGCGTGGATGGGTGTGGGGGAGTGTGGGCGTGGCTCTGTGTATGTATGTGGAGGGGGGAGGGGAGGACGTGTATTTGTGTGTGTGTGTGTGTGTGTTACAGAGATAGATAGGTAAATAGATAGATAGATAGATCAGACAGGAAGATAAATGGATAGATAGATAGGTTGAAAGATAGATAAACTAAGAAGGTACACAAACTAATAGATAAATAGACAGAGAGACGAATAGAGAGAAAGAAACAAATTTAGAAGAAATATATGAATAGTTGAAAATTGATAGAAGAATAGAGATTTTTTTGTATATATATAACATAACACCATCTACTTTACATACTACTTTAAAATCCAAAAGTAAAAAGAAAAGAAAAGAAAAGAAAAGAAAAGAAAAGAAATATTTTGCCCTCGAGTCGAAAGGCAATTCCCAGGAAGCATTCATGTTCAGTCACTGCTTTTTTTGAGTTGATATTTGCGAGAAAGGATGTTGGCTGATCCTGTGTCGCTTGGTATTATCTGGATATCAAGGAATTTATGCGATCTGCGACGATTCTGGCTGTGATTGGTGGATTGTCCCACACGCTTAGATGCACACATGCATATATACATACATGCATATACACATGCATGCATACATACATACATGCATGCACACACACACACACACATACATCTATCTATCTATCTATCTATCTTTCTATCTATCTGTCTATCTATCTATCTATCTATCTATCTATCTATCTATCTATCTATCTATCTATCTATCTATCTATCTATCTATCTATATATACATATATATATATATACATATACATACACACACTCACATACATACACACATAAATACATACATACATGCATACATATATGTGTATATATATATATATATATATATATATATATATATATATATATATATGTATGTATGTATGTATGTATGTATGTATGTATGTATGTATGTATGTATGTATGTATATTTGTATGTGTATATATATATATATGTATATATATATGTATATATGTATATATATATATATATATACATATATATATATATATATATATATATATATATATATAAACGAGCTAAGCCCAAGACGAAGACAGCGAGTGTGTGGCTGCCTGATTAAGACCAATATAGGTTACGTATTAGCATCTCGCTCAGCAACACGTGTTGGCCGATTATGAAATTTTAAATCGATATCACGTCATTGATGGTTTATACTTTTAATTAATCACCGACATCTGTTTTTTTTTCTTCTGAATTTCGTCAATTAGCAACGTAAACATTCACTTACGTCATGTCTCCCACGCTCAGTTTAAGCGTGAATGAAGGACGCGTTAGGCATGTAATTAACCTGAAAGAGAGAAGGGAAATAAATGAATGAATGTATAGACAAATTAAAGAAAACAAGAAAGAATATAGAAAGAAAGAAAGAAGAGAGAGAGAGAGAGAGAGAGAGAGAGAGAGAGAGAGAGAGAGAGAGAGAGAGAGAGAGAGAGAGAGAGAGAGAGAGAGAGAGAGAGAAAAGGAAAAACTCCTAAAATACGAAAAGAAGGCAAAAAAAGAAAAAAAGAAAAAAAACAACAGTAGTTATTGTTATCTCTGATAAAACTTCTTCCAGAAAACCGTTTTACTCTACAAACATTTAAAACCGACTCCCTAAGCTTTTATTTGATTTTTATTATTATCTTATTGTTATTATTCTTATTATATTTTTTTTTATATTACGACTCAGTCACTCATCCCACGGCTTTGCGAACCCAGGTTGCCTTTAGAATAGATCTAGTTTCGTTCTACGATTTGCTTAAAGCTATTTAAACCAATTCCGTGGATGGGCATACGCTATTTTCTCAGCGATCCCCAAACTGAGACCGTGTCTTGCGTTTAGTATATTTGGGAAATGGAAGGTAGACAGCTGTATCTCCTTTCTCTCTCACTCAAGAATAGATAGATATATGAATTGATAAAAGGAAAACACGTTATGCTGATCTTGTTCCTGTTTCCTTTTTATTAATTTGCATCTGCTTTGTTAGTGTACTATAAGGGGGTAGATGAGCTTAGGGTGCCACAGAAAGGACTGCCTGAGCTTAAGGTGCCATCCCTGAAAGAAAAGATATGGGGCGGGGCTCTGCTATGGATGCTTAGTGCCTCGAAAAGAGTTAGCAGTTTTTTTAAAAGGTTGCTCTAGCTTTGGTTCCCTTGGGTTCCCACACACACACACACGCACATACACACACACACACACACACGCACACACACACACACACACACACACACACACACACAAACACACTCACACACACACGCAGCGCGAAAGAAAAAGATGTTTGACTTCGTGAAATGAGGAAAACAGGGGATGTCTGTCCTCATGAAAACGGAAAGGAAAAGAAATTTGTTTTCGTGAAAAAAGAGG